>NC_037675.1:93409346-93523920 GCF_003255815.1 Theropithecus gelada
AAAGGAGATATACCTAATGTAAACGACGAGTTAATGGGTGCAGCACACCAACATGGCACATGTGTACATATGTAACAAACCTGCACGTTGTGCACATGTACCCTAGAACATAAAGTCTAATAAAAAATAAATAAAAAATAAATAAATAAACAAAATAAAAGTTAAATTTCAAAAAATTAAAAAAAAAAAAAAAAAAAGAGTCACAGCCTCAAGTGTGAAACCCCCACACACTGTTTGTGCCTACCTTGGGCAGGTAATGAAATGAAACTGTTTCTTCATCCATAAAATACAGATAATGAATTTTGCAAGGATGCGCTAACATACAAAAAATACTTACTGAGTCTGATATTTAAGAAGTGTTCAATTAAAGTTAATGCAAAAAAATGAAACAATTACCTTGCATTTTCCATTGCATTAGAGGATGAAACTAGCTTTTCCTCCAATACTGTGACTTTCCTTCTTAGTTTAGCCTCTCTATCTTCTGCAGCCAAAGCTTCACGGGTATAAGAATCTTCTGATTCTAAAAGATGATTACGCAATCTCTCTAGCTCCTGGTTTGACCGAAATTCTTTGTCACGTAAACGTTGAACCTGTAGAGAACATTATTTTTCTTCTACAAAATGTTCCCTTACCCCACTACAAACCATTGTCATCAAATCTTTTTCCCATTATTGAAGTGTATTAATTATATACCAATTTCTCATACTGCAAAATGTATTTATGCTAGGAAAAAAAATATCTTGAAATCATCTTGAATATGCATCTGGAAGCTTTACTTCGCAAAATTTAATTCCCTGTGGCTATAATGGAAAATGGAATTATAAAATTCATTCTGTATAAAGTACTCTTTGTGACAGGCCACTTTTTCAGCAAATCTCATTTTTTTCATACTGTATGGGTGGGCAATTTTTCTTATATCCGAGATATGCCATGGTTTTCACTTTTGAAGACTGAAATAAAATACACCATGGGAGATTAAAATTTTACTACTGCACAGCAGAGGAAGACTAAGAAAAATCACCTAAGAGAGAAATTCATTTTCATTGGTCATCTTTCCAGTTCTCTTAATAGTTATTAAACTTGTTGATTCATAATTCCTTTAAAGTGAAAGTATACCTCATTCTGTAGGGCAGTATTTTCCATTTGTTTTTGTTTCAGGGCCAACATGACTTGGTCTCTCTCCTGTTGAAACGCAACTGTCTTCTCCTGCATTGATTTAACTGCGTTTAAAAGCTGATTTAACTCTCCAGCCTTGCCCTTTTGGAAAGAAAAAATTTTAGCTTTAAAAACACACACACACACATATCTTAAAAGAGACATTTTCTTCATTAAATTATTAATTCATTTAATTTTTAAATCGGGCACTGGCAAATGAAGTTAAATCACTTTGTATCTCATGCCTGGCAGCACGTAGTGTTCAAGAAGTGCTAGTTGAATATTTTGTTTTGCCTATCATCTCTTTTCAAAATTTCTGCCACTAAAAGCACAGAAATCATAGCAAAAAGGCACCACCAAACAAGCCCTACACAGCACCCTATACACCACCGAACAAGCCCTACACAGCACCCTATACACCACCGAACAAGCCCTACACAGCACCCTATACACCACCGAACAAGCCCTACACAGCACCATCATATAGTACAGTATAGTATATAGTGTAACAGGAAATCCCCAATAATTCTTTCTAAAATGAATTGTATATAAAAATTTAAATATTATCAAAAGTTTTATATAGTATAGTATATAGTGTAACAGGAAATCCTCAATAATTCTTACTAAAATGAACTGCATATAAAAATTTAAATATTATCAAATGCTACTGGCACTATCCATATAACTGCTATGACCTCCTGTTATATATAGCTGAATAAACCAAAAAGGTCAAAATATACCCAAAGTCACATCAGTGACAGAACTGGGATTCGATTATTTACTGAGCCTATTATGAGAAAAGCATTACCCATGGCTAATACTTTTCAAATTCCAGGTTGTGACTAATCAGTTCATAAAATCAATTTAATGAGTCATTCAGCACATTTTCTTATTATTTTTTAAAAATTTCTAACCGAATGTGCTACCTGAATAGCACATTCTTTTTTTTTTTTTTTTTTTTTCTTTTTCTTTTTGTTGAGACAGAGTCTTGTTCTGTCACCCAGGCTGGAGTGTAATGGTGTGATCTCAGCTCACTGCAACTTCTGCCTCCCAGGTTCAAGTGATTCTCCTGCCTCAGCCTCCCGAGTAGCCGGGATTGCCCACCACCATGCCCGGTTCATTTTTTGTATTTTTTTTAGTAGAGACGGGGTTTCACTATGTTGGTCAGGCTGGTCTCAAACTCCTGACCTCAGGTGATCCACCCACCTTGGCCTCTCAAACTGCTGTGATTACAGGCATAAGCCACCGCGCCCAGCCAGCACATTCTTTTTCAAACAGAGTATCACATGTAATAAGAGCAATTTCTGGTTCCTGAAACTTTTCAGTTACACACACACACACTCTTACTGTGTCACGATGTAAAATGTATTTTTTACTGCAGATGGTTAAAGATGTATGTGTATTTCACAGTGCTTTCCTTATATATAAGAATCTCTAAAATGTTAGCTACTGAAATATACCTAAAATTTGATTAAATTGAAGTGACTTCAAAATTCTCTCATGACATACTTGTTTTCTAAAGAAAAATATTAAGTACTACTTAGTAATCTGTAAAAAATTAATGTACTACCAAAAGTATTTGGAAGTATCTAACAATTTGAGGGAGAACTTCCAAATGTCTCTGAGGAAAATTTATTTAGAATGAATCACACCTTGAAATAAATATTTCTGAATGAACAAATGCACAGTCCTCTTCAAAGACAATATAAATGAAATAACATTTAAAAAAGTCTCCTCCACCTCCAACGTACTTCTACAATACTCCATCCAGAACATACCTGTTCTTTCTCTTTCAATAGCTGTTCAAAAGCAAGAGCCTTCTCCTTCATTGAGTGGCACTCAAACTCTTTTTCTCGCAGCATCATAGAAAACTTCATGTTAGTCTCTTGTAATGCTTGATATTCTGTTTCCTTTCCCTTGGATGTTTCCACTATTTTTTCATTTTCTCCTTTTAGTTTGCCAATGTCCATCTCTAGAATTAATACTCTCTCCTTCAGGTTTGTTACTGCCTGCCTCAAAAGTTCGTTTTCATTTACTTTGTTAGTGAAATTTTCATTGGAAGAAAGTAGTTGATCACTTTTGGCTTTGATTAAGAGGTCTTTTTCCTTAAGTAACTTTTGCAAAACATCTTGTTTCTCCTTTAGCTGCTTGATTTCTGAATCGGTTTGTTCGTGTTCTTTTCTTTCTAGCTCTGAGGTGGCAGCAATCGAATCAGACAATCTGTGATTATTTTCCTGGAGAGTTCTAATTGTTGCATCTTTTTCCTGTAGTGATTTTCTTAGCTCTTCTACCTCTTGCTGAAGCAATTCAGAAGATTGACTCAATACATCAGACTTACTTGCTCTAAGAGACTCTGCAGATTGGGGAGTAAGCAATGATGCAGAAGACAGCTGGGGTGAAATAATATCAAGTTTTCCTAAAAGAAGATCCTTGGTATTGCAAAGCTGCCCAATGCTGTGCTGAACTTGTGCTAATTCCTGCCCAAAATTTTTGAGTTTGGTTTCATTCTGCTCATAACTTTGGATCAGGCCAGTATAGTCCACTTGTAATTTAGAATTATTATCACTGTCAACCAAAACCTGTGCCTGAAGTTGGTGAAGTTCTTCCTGAAGCTGGGCTGACTCGTGTTGCATATTTTGTACCGTGGTCATTACCTGCTGCTTCCACTCTTCCATTTTCTTTACTTGCTGTTTTAACTTGTCACGTTCCTGTAGAAGCTCCTCAAATTGATTACTATTAACACCTCCAGCCTCATTACCAGTGCTGGATGTCTGTAAAACTGCCAATAAAGTCTGACATTTCTGACTCAGAGCATCTATTTCAATGTCTTTTTCTCGAATGATACGTGATAAATTCTGAATAGTTTCTCTAAACATATCTTGGCCACTACTTTCAAATCTAGTAGACAATTTTTTATTTTCATCTTGCAGTTTGATGAGAGCTGCTTCCTTGGCAGCAATGATATCCATCATTTTGTGATATTCTGTTTTTAAATGGCTATTTTCCCTAGTCTTCTCATTCAAAACAGCGAATACCTTTTCTCTTTCCATAGCATAAGCCTGCAGTTGCTGTTGAAGGTAAACAACATCTTGAGTATAGGAAGTTGAAGAAATTCTAGCATGAAGAGCTTGTATCTCCAAGTCTTTCTGCTGAATAATCTGAGTTAGTTTACCAACTTCATCTTTGGATAACTGATCAATCTGTTTAGTTAAAGATATATTCTTTTCATTTAGAAGTTTAATCTCCAGTTCTCGCTCCTTTATTCCTTTCACTAATCTTTCCGTTTCAGCTTTAGATAAATCATGCTTTTCACTTCCATTTTCTATATTAAGGCTCTGAACTTTTGTTTCTTGAAAAATATCAGAGTTATCTGTTTGAATGTCCTGTCTTTCTTCATGTAACTGGGTTTTGATTTGTTCGATTGTTTTTTGCAAACTCTTAATTTCCTCATCTTTCTCTAAAAAGAGCTGGGTGTGTGTGGCGTTCATTTGCTCATGCTGGTATCTAAACTCATCCATTTCCTTCTTTTGCTCTTGTAAAGACTGAAGTAGTTGCATCTTACTCTGGTTTTGATCTTCAATTATCTTTTGATGATGTTTAATTTCCTCTTCAAGATGATCCTTGATCATGTTCAGTTGAGACACCTCAGATGCTAGTTCAGCAACACTATCAAGGGTTTTAGGGTCAGTCACAGGTGCGGTTCGACTCTGCTGTTCCCTGAGTCGTTCCAATTCTTCTTGCAGATGATTATTTTCTTCTTTCATGGATCCAAGACTTCGGTCCTTTTCCTCTATGGTCTGTCTTAAAATTTCATTTTTTCTTAAGGCCTGAGAATATTTATCCAATTCCTCCTGCAGCTTTGAACTTCTTTCTTTAAGCTTTTCAATAAAAATTTCTTTCTCCTTTATAAGTTGTGCCAACTGCCTCTGCTCTTCTAAACTAGATGACAAAATGTCCTTAGTTTCTTTATGGTCAGTATCCATTTGTTCAATATTCTTTTTGAGTTCTGCTATTTCCATGTCTTTCTTTTGATTGAGTTTAATTAAATGCTCATGTTCCAGCTGTAAGGGAGAGGTATTCAAATTACGTGCATTTGACAGTTCTTCAATGGTTTTCTCGTACTTGTTTGCTTCTTCCAATAGCCTCTTTTTAGCCCGACACAATTCTGCTTCTATCTCTCCTTTTTCCATTTTTAGAGTCTCCACAATAGTGTTTTTTTCCAGAGAAAGCTGCTTGTTACCAGCAAGAGATTCTTCTAACTGATGCCTCACATCTTCACATGCTAAAACTAACTTTTCATTCTCCATTTTGACATCAAAAGCAACTTTCTTTAAATTTTCATTGAGCTGTTCTAATTCTGAAAGATTTTGCTTTAAGTTTCTAACTTCAGCTTCTCTTTCTTTAAGTAAGATATCCTTAAAATTATTATCAGAGTCTTCTTGATTTAGAGACTGAGTTAACTCATTCCTCATTCTAGAAAGCTCCTCCTCATTTTGTCTAATATGCTCCTCAAGTTCTAAATTCTCCTTCTGGATGCTTACATTACTTTCTTGTGATTTATTTAGCTGATCTACTAAATTTTCTACTTTGTCCTCAAGTTTCTGCTTGGTTAAATGTAAATCATTTAGGGCCACTTCACTTTGAAGTAGCTTTTCTTTCTGTACATCTAACTCTTTAGTAATGTCCATTTTATCATCTTCAAGTTGATGAACTCTCTTTTTTTCATCATTTAGATCTTGTTTCAGTTTACTGATGATGCTATCTACTTCATTTTGTTGCTTTGATAGCTGATCTTTTATCAAAATCATGTGCTGAAAGAAAAATTTACATGGAGACTTTACAACATGTTCTCATTTTACTACTTAAAGAAAATTTTATAAAATCTCATACATAATAAAAGAATAATCCTCAGATATTTCTAATCCTTCTTCAAAACATTGTTTTTCTATCAAAACACCCACTGTGAAATTACTTATTACTATTTTACAGCAAATCCATCTTGCCATTTTTTTTTTTTTTTTTTTTTTGAGACAGAGTTTTGCTCTTGTTGCCCAGGCTGGAGTGCAATGGCATGATCTTGGCTCACCGGAACCTCCGCCTCCCAGGTTCAAGCAATTCTCCTGCCTCAACCTCCCGAGTAGCTGGGATTACAGGCATGCGCCACTACACCTGGCTAATTTTGTATTTTTAGTAGAAATGGGGTTTCTCCATGTTGGTCACGCTGGTCTCAAACTCCTGACCTCAGGTGATCTGCCCGCCTAGGATTCCCAAAGTGCTGGGATTACAGGCATGAGCCACCACACCTGGCCCCATCTTGTCATTTTTAAAAGCATTTTAGGGATAAGAATTTAAAACCAAAGATGGTAAATAGTACTTTTTTTTTTTTTTCCAGACGGATTCGCTCTGTTGCCCAGGCTGGAGTGCAGTGGCATGATCTCGGCTCACTGCAACCTCTGCCTCCTGGATTCAAGCAATTCTCTGCCTCAGCCTCCTGAGTAGCTGGGATTACAGGCACCTGCCACCACGCCCAGCTAATTTTTTGTATTTTTAGTAGAGATGGGGTTTCACCATCTTGGCCAGGCTGATCTTGAACTCCTGACCTCGTGATCCACCCGTCTCTGCCTCCCAAAGTGCTAGGATTACAGGTGTGAACCACCGCGCCAGGCATATTGTTTATTTTTAACTCTACACTAGAGTAAGAGTCAACAAACTATAGCGATTGGCCAACTCAGGGATGCTGCCTGTTTTGTAAATAAAATTTTACTGAAACATGGTCATACTCATTTGTTGATATCACAACAGAGTTGAGTAGACTGAGACTATACGGCCTACAAGGCCAACGATATTTACTATCTAGCACTTTACCAAAGAGGTTTGTCAATCTCTATGAACTAAAATATTAATTAAATCAAACCCATCATTTCTGCATGTTAATCCAGTGTTTAGTCTACTTAGTAGAATGTGCTGCCTCACTGTATTTAATACAGTGTTACCTTTGTAGCTTCTTGATTCTGTCTGTCCAATTCTTCTATCTCAGCTATCAGTGTTTCCTTTTCACTAATACTCTGATTGAGTTCTTGTTCCTTTGCCTCCAAATTAAGTCTTAAGTCATGTAATTCTGAATCCAAACTTATGTCTCTTGTAGCTGTACTTTTAATTACTTCATATTCATTGTTCAATTTTAAAAGTGACATCTGAAGTTCTTCCTGAAATGATAAAAGGAAAAAAGCAACACATACTTTCAACTGGAGACACCAAAAGATTAAAAACATACATAGAAGCAAAACTTGGGAATCTATTTTGAGCGCTCTATATTGGAAACAGTACTGAACAATACCTCAATAATTGTATGTAAAATTCAACAAACCACATCCTTCATTCATGTGCAATTTTACTTGTAGCTTCAAGCAAAACATTTCTACATCCCTAGACAGATGCAACGACTCTAAGTTTGTCCTCTAGCGCCAAGTTCTTCTTTATAAAAACATTCCCATTTGAGAGCCTCTCCTATCCTGCTCCACTGTGGCTACCCTTTGTCCATCCCCTGACCCCACCCACCGTACATACATACTTTTCAAAATGTCCCCAAGTCTTTCTGCCTTCCTCACTTCCATTCTCTAACATCCAGTCATTAACAGCCTCAGACTAAATAAAAATATAAAAAAATCAATGCTCCTTCACCCAAACGTTTAGCCTCTCTAATTAGAAAATAAAAAGTTTCTTTTCTCTTACCAAAGGAATTTCCTTTATTACTTTTGCTTCTGTCAGAATATGGAACTTTTTCTTGACCCAAGAAATAATCCTCCTTCCTTCCTTTACCTTCTAACCTGAGCATGGACTCGGTTCCCCTCTGTCACACCTGACATTCCTAAAGATAGTATATATACATTTTATAGTCTACTACCTGGTATTTAATGCTTTCTCCAAAATCTCAGAAGTGGGACAGGTCTCTCTGCTTCAACATTATTTCAGTCTCTAGTTATAATGTTTATAATAAACTATATATTAAAGCCTTCTTTCACTGACAGATTTTTAAACATCAAACCCATATGGAATCTACTTTAAATAAGAGTCTTGAACCAGGCGTGATGGCATTTATCTATAGTTCCAGAAGGCTACTTAGGTGGCTGAGGCAGAAGGATTACTTGAGCCAAGGAGTTCAAGGCTGTAGTGCACTATGATCATGCTGTGATCAGCCACAGTACTCTAACCTGGGCAACACAGCAAGACTCTCTCTAAAAAATAAAATTAAAAAAAAATAAGAATCTCAAATTCCTTCAAATAAACAGCCTAATAGAAACCTTATAAAAGAAACTCAACATCGCGTTGGAGAGTTAGTTGAAAAAACAGAGATCTGATAAAAGCTATACTAGAGCATCTGTATCACAATTCCTATTTCCTTCCAATTCAAAAATTTATTCTGACTACAGCTGAAAGATGGAAACAGCATTCTCTTAAGTCTTTCTGAAGTTATCTGTTCAAATTAGGAGAACCACAAAAATTTTCTTCAGGTGGATCTTAAAAGCACAGACAGCCTCATAGGTACTTTTAAAAAAAATTACTTAGTGTGTTTTTGTAGATATGGTGTCTCACTATGTTGCCCAGGCTGGTCTCAAACTCCTGGCCTCGAGCAATCATCCCACCTTGGCCTCCCAAAGGGCTGAGATTACAGCATAAGTCACCACACTCGGCCCTCATAGGCACTTTTGGTATTCTTAATCAGTAAGCAGACACAATTCATGGACTACTTAACATCAAAAGAAAGGAGAAACAGCTATCAGAACTAGCTACTGAAACCAAACACATCATGAAAAGGTTACAGGTCCTACCAGATAAGTGCAGAGAGTTCTGCCAACTACAAACTACTAGGTCAGTCAGGGAAAGAGCAGAATACAATGGGAGCAAAAACAGGAAAGACAAAATATATATAATATAGTAATTTTTTAAATGATGGGGAGATACTGCTAGCACATAGTGGGTAGAAAGAGTGGCAACAAAAATCCCACAATACACAGGGTAGCGCACACAACTAAGAATTTTCCTGCTTAAATGCCAATAGCAGTCCCTTTGAGAAACACTGCATATATACTAATGTGGAAAGATGTTAGAAATATGGTATGTAAAAAGGGTATTTATAATAAGCTGAGATTTGTATTTTTTAAAGCTACTGATATATACAATCATACATGCATAGACATAGTCCAGAAAGAAACACTAGAAACTGGTAACAGAGACTGCCTCTGGGAAAGAGGCCAAGCCACAGAGGTACAAAAGATGCTCTACTTGTACTGTCCGAAGGTTTTCAGTATGTATGTTTTCTGAACACATATATCAGAAAATATGTATCACTTTTTAAAATTAAGAATTTAAATTAAGACACTGGTCTTTAACTTAATAATACTAGCTTACAACTCTCCTATATTTAAGCACCTGCCTTAGCCAATAAATTTCACCCAAGTGGTTCAAACATAAAAACACTACTAAATACCTTTCCCTTTCAGAATCTTATTCCTTCCTGCTATGAACACATACAATAAAGACCTTCTTTCTACCACTGAAACTGTTGCTCTGTACCCCTATAAAGACCTTCTTTTGCCAGGCGTGGCGGCTCACGTCTATAATCCCAACACTTTGGGAGGCCGAGGTAGGCAGATCACCTGAGGTCGGGAGTTCGAGAGCAGCCTGACCAACACGGAGAAACCCCGTCTCTACTAAAAATACAAAATTAGCTGGGTGTGGTGGCTGGCGCCTGTAATCCCAGCTACTCAGGAGGCTGAGGCAGGAGAATCGCTTGAACCCGGGAGGCAGAGGTTGCAGTGAGCCGAGATTGCGCCATTGCACTCCAGCCTGGGCAACAAGAGTGAAACTCCATCTCATTAAAAAAAAAAAAAAAAAAAATTAACTTCTTTCTACCACTGAAACTGTCGCTCTGTATGCCTCACCACTAAGAAAGTACTGTCCACCAAAATGGACACATTCTGAAGCACATAAGTAGCCTATACAGTTATTGCAGTATGCCACTCCAGACCTCCTGACCTACCTGTGTCTGCTCCCGCTGCCAGGACATCATCAGAAACCAAAACAGAACCTCCACCTCTCTTTTCTGCTTGTTTCTGTGTGCCTACTAGCTTATTTCTAAATATGAACTCAAGCCAGCCACTTACACTCTGAACTTTGCCCAAGTACTTCCATCTAGCCTGACAAGCATCAATGAGATCAGCTTTATTCTAAGGACTTGAGCTCAATTACTCAACATTCCATTTGGATATCAATTGGCCTTTGGCTGTGAACTATAACACACAACATTTTAATTCTGCCCCCATTTTTACAGCACCAACCTTTTCTTGACTCAGCAATGACTTCTCTTTTTCTAAAACTTCGATATGCATTTTAAGTTTCAGATTGTCTTCAGCAAGACTGTTATCCTACAAAAATATTAAAGCAGTGTTTTCAGGTAACAAGAAATTTCCAGTTTATAAAAAAGCAGGCAATCTATACAACTGTGTGTTTCTATTCAGTATTTCTTTAATGATATGTAATAATTATAAGAATGCAATACTTAGCCGGGTGCGGTGGCTCATGCCTGTAATCCCAGCACTTTGGGAGGCTGAGGCAGGCGGATCACAAGGCCAGGAGATCAAGACCATCCTAACACAGTGAAACCCTGTTTCTACTAAAAATACAAAAAATTAACCGGGTGCAGTGGCATGCTCCTGTCGTCCCAGCTACTCGGGAGGCTGAGACAGGAGAATCGCTTGACCCCAGGAGGCGGAGGCTGCAGTGAGCCGAGATTGCGACTCCAGACTGGGTGACAAGCAAAAGGCTCCGTCTCAAAAATAAATTAAAAAAAAAGAATGCAACACTTATAAGAGTGTGTAAAATGAATGAAACCAGTCACGCATTTTTGACACTCTTACAGAAGACTTCCTTATTATGCTTGAAAAAATATAAAAATATATTTACAAAATAACTTCTAATTATTAGAAAAGAAATAACTCTTTGAATCTCTTAAGGAAAATTAAAACTCATTTCGCACTTGGTATAGGATCTGCTTCCACTGTCTCTATGCATATAACATTTGTCAAAATTAATTTACCTGGTTTAAACTACTCAATCTCATTATTTCGTTTTCGGCATCTGCAAAAACAGCAAATGAACCTGACATTAAAATTATTTAGAGTAACCTATTATCTTCAATATTAAACTCAGAAATGTAACCCAATTAAAACAAAGTGTATATCTAAGCACCAATGGCAAAAGCAGTAACAGTTCTGAGTGAAACACGTATTTGTATTCCTGTTTTGTTGTATCAAATAAATCATAAATGCCCATTAAAAACCACATTAAAATCCAATTCTATGGATAAGTATAAGAAAAAATTAAAATTGTATTGTGGATGAGTCGCAAGTTATTGCCTTGATAAAAATGCTAATGACAACCAGGTTTCAACATGAATTGACTAGTTTGAGAAGCAGGAAATAGTACATGGTTTAAGACTGGAGGAAAACAATTTAAAAGTAATATTTTATTATGTATATTTATACCACCACAATACCATAATCTCTCAATTATCTAACGTGATTTAGATGTGAATGCTGAGAAAAAGACCATTCAATCTGTTATTATAGACAGATCCATAAATAGAAGAGGTACACAAAAAAACACAGCTGAAATCATTGATTTGACATTCACTCAGGAATATTTAGCATTTACTATGAGACCAGGTGCTAGACAAAAAGCTGGAAAAACTTAGCCTTTGCTCTCAAAGAACTTACAACTTAGAGAGGAAGAAAAATTAGTAAGCACAGGATTATAACACAGTATGACAGAGCAAGCACGGGATGCTACGAGAACAAACAGGGTAAACGCCTAATCCAGACTAGGAGGAGCAAATGGGGCCAAGAAGTGGCAGTGCTAGGTACTTCTCAGGGGAGGTTAATACCTGCACTGAATCAATATACTGAGAGTCGACTAAAAGAGCCATAGAGACACCCCACACAGAGAAAGCAGAAAATGCAAGGGTAACAGAGTGAAGAGGCAACATCGCTCGTTTAAGGAACTATAGCAAATTCAATATGGCTCAAGTTTAGAATGCAGGAGCATGGGAATAGTTGAAACTGAAGAGGCAGGCAGGAACTAGATCATGAGAGACATTATCATGTCTAAGAAATTTAAACATCATCCTGAAGTTCACAGGGAGCTACAAAGTACTAAAAGCAGGGGAGTATCCTGCTTTGCATTTCTGACAAATTATTCTGGCTGCAGAATGAAAAAAATAGATTGAAGGAATCGTGGAGAAGAGAGAATTTTAAAAGCTAACTCTTCAGCGGGGGGCAGTGGCTCACGCCTGTAATCTCAGCATTTTGGGTGACGGAGGTGGGTGGATCATGAGGTCAAGAGATCGAGACCATCCTGGCCAACATGGTGAAACCCCATCTCTACGAAAAATACAAAAATTAGCTGGGCATGGTGGCACATGCCTGTAGTCCCAGCTACTTGGGAGGCTGAGGGAGGAGAATCACTTGAACCCAGGAGGTGGAGGTTGCAGTGAACCGAGATCATGCCACTGCACTCCAGTCTGAGCTACAGAGCGAGACTCCGTCTCAAAAAAACAACAAAAAAAGGCTAACTCTTCAACATCTACTATTGGCTAGACACTATCCTAAAGAGTGGCAGATAGTAACTCATATAATCCTCATTACTAAAACTACAAGGAAGATACCATTATTATCCCAACCCTATAGATGAAATAACCAACGCATAGAGATGTTAACCTGTCCAAGGTCAGCTAATTAGTGATAGAGCTCGATTCCAACCCAGTCATGTCCTTAACCACTATGCTGTTCTGCTCCATTCAGAGAGCTGCCATAGTTAACATAGGCAAAAAGCAATTATGACTGGCTGAAGTAATTCTATGGAAATGGAAATAGAAAAAAGAGGAAGGACTAAGGCAGTGGGTTTTTCAGGCAAATAAACTCATCTGGATCACCCAACATGATAAATAAGTAAATGTATTATTCTTACATAAGTAAATTTATTTTTTAAATAAGTAAACATTTTTTAAAACATAAGTACAATTACTTTAAAATGTATTTTATTTACTGGTGTTTGGCCTATTTCATTTAGCACTAATTTTTTGTAACACAGAATACTGGTATAGTAACTAAATATCATCATGAGCATAGAAAATGGTGGAAGACCTATGGCTCTAAGCACTCAGGGCTTTGCTTGGATATAGGAGATCATTTCAAACAGGTAACAACTGACTTTGAAGAAGAAGGGCCGTATTCCCTAACTGGAGGATGTGGGCTGTGATGAGTTACAGAAAGTATAGCAATACTTAATCCTTTTTAACAGGAAATTCCTATTTGCAATCTATTAACTCTTACACTGAATCCAAACCACACAATTCTACCCAAATGACACACAGTCATTTCCAGGAATATGCCATTTCCACTAAGTATTCAGTTAGTGAAGCATCTGTCTCTAAAAACAACTACTATGCAATGAAACAGCAATCTGAAATAAGTTTCAAAGACTGTATACCAGACAGTGCTTGTTGTAGTCTGAACACTTCTTCCACTGATGCACTCTGGGCAAGAATTCTTTCCTTTTCTGTCACAGTATCACTTTGCTTCACAGCAGAAGGCTGCAATTTACTACATTCCAATTTTAAGTTTTCACATTCTTCCATTATTTGTCTCTTTTCCACATTTAGCTGTTCTTGTTCTCTCCTCAAAGTATCTCTGTCATTTTCTGCAGAAGATAATTTTTTATTTATATCTTTTATTTTATCCTCAAGTTCTTCCATTTTTTTGGTAGACTCCACTTTTTCTGTTTGTAGAACTTGAATAGTTTTTTGCATCTCATAAATTTTAGAGATATCAGTTTCTACAATTCCAGAGCCACCTAGAACATAAACACAAAACAAGGACATCAAATGTTAAGTACCAAGAAATAAACGGCTTGCTATATACAATTAAGAGATTTAAGACAGTTCAGAGGCCGGGCGCGGTGGCTCAAGCCTGTAATCCCAGCACTTTGGGAGGCCGAGACGGGCGGATCACAAGGTCAGGAGATCCAGACCATCCTGGCGAACCCGGTGAAACCCCGTCTCTACTAAAAAATACAAAAAACTAGCCGGGCGAGGTGGCGGGCGCCTGTAGTCCCAGCTACTCGGGAGGCTGAGGCAGGAGAATGGCGTGAACCCGGGAGGCGGAGCTTGCAGTGAGCCGAGATCCGGTCACTGCACTCCAGCCTGGGTGACAGAGCGAGACCCCGTCTCAAAAAAAAAAAAAAAAAAAAGACAGTTCAGAATTTGGAAAGCTTAAAAGTTAAATTACTATAATGAACTAAGTGTTTTAAAATAAATAAGTTTGGGGAAAATCTTTGAATCAACTACATAAAGGCCTATGTCTCTTAGTTTGAAAGAAAGTGATAATATCTCTAATCATTTATTACCAAAGTATTATCACCAAATAATGCAAAGAAATCTATAAATTATAACTATTTACCACAAAGGCAAAAAGGACGTTTCCATTTTCACATAATTTTTTTTTTTTTTGAGATAGAATCTCACTCTGTTGCCCAGGCTGGAGGGCAGTGGTGCCATCTCAGCTCACTGCAACCTCTGCCTCCTGGGCTCAAGTGATCCTCCCACCTCACCCTCCCAAGTAGCTGGGACCACAGGTGAGCACCACTATGTCTGCTAATTTTTGTATTTTTAGTAGAGATGGGGTTTCGCCATGTTGGCCAGGCTGGTCTCAAACTCCTGGCCTCAAGTGATCCACACACCTTGGCTTCCCAAAATGCTGGGGTTATAGCCATAAGCCACCACTCCCAGCCACAGAATCTTAAAAGGAGAGGTGCCACTGCAAATTTCTGGCAGATAAGCAGAACTAGTCATTTACTCTTCTTTATAACTTAGTGCAAGTTTACAGCACTGTCCTGGTCTTAGAATGCTAGGTCTATCATTTAATTATGTCATCTAATATGTTAAATTAATAAAACTATCAACTGGCCAGGTACAGTGGCTCATGCCTGTAATCCTAGCACTTTGGGAGGCTGAGGCAGGTGGACCACCTGAGGTCAGGAGTAAGAGAACAGCCTGGCCAACATGGCGAAACCCTATCTCTACTGAAAATACAAAAATTGGCTGGGCATGGTGGCGGGCACCTGTAATCCTAGCTACTTGGGAGGCTGAGGCAGGAGAATTGCTTGAACCTGGGGGGCGGAGGTTGCAGTGAGCAGAGATCGCGCCAATGCACTCCAGCCTGGGCAACAGAGGGAGACTCCATCTCAAAAAAAAGAAAGAAAGAAAACTAATAACCTTGTTGTAACAGATTTTCAAGTTCTTCAATTCGTTCTTCATAGTCACTTAATTCTTCTCGATGTCGTCGACTTATTTCTGTCAATTTCTGTTGGTGTGCATTCTGCAGTACTGACATTTCATGTTGATGGTCATCAATTTCCTGACTTCGGTTCTGTTTTAGTTCCTTAAAAATTAAAAACAAAGTTATTCACATTTATAATCAATAAATTTATATAAGCTATATATTTAATTGTTGTCCAAAAGTCTGCATTATTAAAAAGAATTCTCAGAACATGTTAAGGCTGAAAAGAATTTAAACACAGACCCAAAATTAGGACAATTCTGAACAACTTCACCCTTTCCTTTCCTAGGTCTCAAAAACAGTTTTTCTACTTCTAATGAGGGAACATCAGCAAGAAAAGGCTGAAACAAATGATGAGTAAAAATGTCTTTTCTTGAATATCTGTGACTATGAACTTCTCCTTTTCCTAATGACACATTCCACCAATACCAGTGTCACCCCTCTGACCAATCTGTACCTGCTGTTCCACTACTTCCACCCTCTCACTCAGCCTTTCCTTTCACCAGGAAAGGAACTCCCAAACTGTCAACCTGGCGCCTTCTTACCCAAGTTGAGCTCACTGTGTCTCTCACAGGAACCTGGATCTTGAGCTGAGTCCATCAACTAGGGAAACTGGTTTGACGGGAAGCACCAGGACAGGTGCCCTCTCA
Source organism: Theropithecus gelada (assembly GCF_003255815.1). Classification (NCBI taxonomy): domain Eukaryota; kingdom Metazoa; phylum Chordata; class Mammalia; order Primates; family Cercopithecidae; genus Theropithecus; species Theropithecus gelada. The sequence goes on from NC_037675.1 coordinate 93,425,545, forward strand.
AGAGTCTGTCTACTGGATCCCGCCACCCAGATTCCTAATACTCTTCCCACTCCTATCCACCCTGAGGCCAAAATATTCAACTCCTCCTTCAATCCTGCCGATGGACTACCCTGGGTTCTTCCAGTAAATCCTCTTTTGCTTTGCTTGGCCGGAGATGGTTTTTGTTGCTTGTAACCAAAAATCCTAATCTATGGAAAAATTGATGCTCTTATGGAAAAAAAAAGAAAAAAAAATCCTAATCTATAAATTAACTTCTTACTTAAGTGCCAGCACTGGGCTAAGAGCTTTACATTTAAACCTCAAAACAATCCTACAAGATAGGTATTATGATAGTCTCTATTAATAATAAAACAGAAGTAACTTGCCCAAAGTTAGCATAGCACGTAAATAATACAGCCAGGATTCAAACACAGGTCTGATCTGGATTCTGTCCACTCTAGTATTGGAAAAATAATGAACCCAAAACTAAAAATTCTGTATCTGACAACAATTTTAACAATAAAAATAATTCACTGCCACAATAATATATGCAACTAAGACTTTTCTTTAAAGAAATAATAATTGGCTGGGTGTGGTGGCTCACGCCTGTAATCCCAGCACTTTGGGAGGCTGAGGCGGGTGGATCACGAGGTCAGGAGATCGAGACTATCCTGGCTAACACAGTGAAACCCCATCTCTATTAAAAATACAAAAAATTAGCCAGGCGTGGTGGTGGGCGCCTGTAGTCCCAGCTACTTGGGAGACTGAAGCAGGAGAATGGCGTGAACCCAGGAGGTGGAGCTTGCAGTGAGCTGAGATTGCGCCACTGCCCTGCACTCTAGCCTGGGCAACAGAGCGAGACTTTGTCTCAAAAAAAAAAAAAAAAAAGAAATAATAAATGACATGAATTAGCAAAATTCTACCGCTAAGGTAAAATAAGTATTTCCAATGCATGATATTAGTATTTTATTTTGTCCATATCCTTTAACCCTAAACCTTGAAACTTCAGCAAGCGTGCAATTATGTTTTAATAAAGACAGTTTTACAAGATACAATAGAGTATAGAGACTTACGAAAGATAAGCTCCGTAATAAATGTTCAAAACCAAATGATTCTGGAAAGACAGAGATTTTTATATACTTTACTTGCCATAAATAATAAAGAAGATCAACAAAATTTTTTAAAAATGGGCCAGGCCCATTGGCTCATGCCTGGAATCCCAGTTTTGGGAGGCTGAAGCAGGAGGATGGCTTGAGGCTAGAAGTTTGAGACCAGCCTGGGCACCATTAGCAAGCCCCATCTATAGAAAAAAATCAGAAAAAAATTAGCCAGGCATGGTGGCATGTGTGCCTGTAGTCCCAGTTACATGGGAAGCTAAGGCAGGAGGATCACCTGAACCCAGGAGTATGAGGCTGTAGTGACCTGATCATGCCACTGCACTCCAGTCGGGGTGACACAGTGAGACCCTCTCTCTAAAAGAAAAAGAAGTATCATAATCTATAGAATGATAACGACTTTTATAACTGAGACCTTTACTAATTCAGGCCTATGCTTTTATAAGCAGATTTAGATGCATAACTCCCACCATCAATCAACAATTTGACTTACCTTAATGATATTTTGTAGTTTACATATTTCACTTTGATCAGAGTTATGTGTTCCTTGTGCTTTGGAAATCTAGATCAGAAAAAGAGAATTAGTAAATAATTATACTGATTTTCTTGTCACCAGAAAGCCACAAACTAACTTCATTATAAGATAGTTTTTTAAAAAGGGGGATTTTCACAGATTCTGATTAAAGAATAGTGAATAATACACAATAAATAAAAGATGTCATATTTAAGAATTTATTAACTAATGGGGGGACAACAATTTTACAAAATAACTAAGTTAAGGTAGAAAAATTTATAGCATATTTTACTTAGCTTGACAAAATGTAAGGGTAAAGATAATTGAGCAGCTTTCTAAAAGGAAATTTCTTTTTTCTTTCTTTATATTTTGAGACAGGGTCTTTCTCTGTCACTCAGGCTAGAATGCAGTGGTGTGATCATGGCTCACTGCAGCCTCCACCTCCTGGGTTCAAGCAATCCTTCCACCTCAGCCTTCCAAGTAGCTGGGACTACAAGCACATGCCAGCATTCCTAGCTAATTTTTTTTTTTGTAGAGACAGGGTCTCACTATGTTGCACAGACTGGTCTCGAGCTCCTGGCTGCAAGCAATCCTCCTGCCTTGGCCTCCCAAAGTGCTGGGATTAGACATGAACCACCATGCCTGGCAAAATCAAATGATTTTACCCAGAAGATCTCTACCCAATAGAGAATAACCTTTGTTTTAACAAATAAATAAAACAACCTTTGGATTCTTCTCATTCAAAGCTGTATGTTGTTCATTTATCTTTATTAATATTACTATATAGCATCTTAATGAACCAAAAGCTACTCTAGGACTGAAAGAAAGAATAAAGTATAATAGAAAAAATACAGAATTTAGTCAAAACACGTGTGTTTGAATCATAACTTAACCACCGTGGCAATGGATGGTATGACTTAAACTTTTAGTTTCTTAGGGCTGAGCACGGTGGCTCACACTTGTAATCCCAACACTTTGGGAGGCCAAGGTGGGTGGATCATGAGGGGAAGAGATCAAGACCATCCTGGCCAACATAGTGAAATCCTGTCTCTACTAAAAATACAAAAAAAAATTAGCTGGGAGTGGTGGCGGGCGCCTGTAGTCCTAGCTACTTGGGAGGCTGAGGCAGGAGAATCGCTTGAACCTGGGAGGCAGAGGTTGTAGTAAGATGAGATCACGCCACTGCACTCCAACCTGGCAACAGAGTGAGACTCCATCTCAAAAAAAACAAAAACAAAAACAAAAAACCCTTTCCGTTTCCTTATCTATAAACTACAGGTAATAAATACATCTCATAGTTATTAACATAATAATCTACTGTGATAATACATACGGAAGCATCTTATAAACTGTACTGCAAATGTTAATTTTATTATGTCTTGCTAGAAAATTAAGTCCTCTGAAAGGTCCCAAGTACACCTTTTTTACCTTTATAGTCGAGTACAGGTCTGTCATGGAGTAGGCATTTAAGATACATTGAAGTGAACACACCAAAAACCATTCTCTTCCCTATGAAATCTTACCCTAACCAATGTTTCTTAAAATATGTTCCTCAGGTTATCAGAATCACCAGGGCTATTTGTTTAAATACAGTTTAAGGCCCTAAAACTGGCTAACAAATTGGTATCTCTGAAGGTACTACAGAAGATCTCCAATACTGCCAAGTTCCCCAGGTCAGTTCTTATACACACAAAGTTTAAGAACTACTGCTTTTTGGAGATGAGATGGTCAAACAGATCATCCTCTCTAAGGCTTATTTTGGGTACTGAGAATGTCTAGCAACTTGTGAAAGAAGGAGATAATTTTAATTGGGAAGATTTCTCCTTTACATAACTAGATTACATTCACAAAAACACAAAAAATAATCTCTTTACTCATATAATTTGTTTCCTTACATTGATGAAATTAAATCTAAATGAACAATGTTTCAGTTTACTCCAGGTCTCATGTCTACTGACAATTTCCATAGTATACAGGTTAAGAATCCCTAATCCAAAAATCCAAAATCTGAAATGCTCCAAAATCTGAAACATTTGAGTGCCAACATGAAGCCACAAGTGGAAAATTCCACACGTAAGTAATTAATGCAAATTTTGGTTCATGCACAAATTATATATTATTATTTAAAATATTGTATAAAATTACCTTCATAAGTACCTATGGGTATAAAGTTTATATGTAACATAAATGAATTCCATGTTTGGACGTGGGTCCCATCCTCAAGATATCTCATTATGTTTATGAAAATATTCCAAAATCTGGCCGGGCAAAGTGGCTCACGCTGTAATCCCAACACTTTGGGCGGCCTGAGGTCAAGAGTTTGAGACCAGCCTGGGTAACATGGTGAAACCCCATCTCTACTAAAAGTATAAAAAAACATTTAGAACTACTGCTTTTTGGAGATAAGATGGACAAACAGATCATCCTCTCTAAGGCTTATTTGGGGTACTGAGAATGTCTAGCAACTTGTGAAAGAAGGAGATAATTTTAATTGGGCATGGTGGTGGGCGCCTGTAATCCCAGCTACTCAGGAGGCTGAGGCAGGAGAATTGCTTGAACCCGAGAGGCAGAGGGTGCAGTGAGCCGAGGTGGTGCCACTGCACTGCAGCCTGGGCAACAGACTGAGACTCTGTCTCAAAGAAAAACAAAAAACAAAAAAGAAAGAACAAGAAAAGATTCCAAAATTCAAAATCTGAAACACCTCTAGTCTCAAGTATTTTGGATAAGAGATATTCATCCTGTATAAAATCTAATATGTAAGACAAAAAAGGGTTCCTTGGAAGGAAGTTTACAGCCCCAAATAACAAAGAATTAATTTCTAGTGCATGAGAAAAAAGACAAAATAGTTTATCATATTTTATAACATCAATTGCCGGATTTTCATTTTACATGTAACTAGAGCTAACAGAAACCTCAGACAACATCCAAGCAAGCGGTTTCAAACACGGTGTTTCAGAGTCCCGGTGTTTCCACCAGAGGAGTCTCAGGAACTCCAGAAGATAAGGTTCTTGGTTCAACCACAGCAACCCAATTTTTTTTCCTCTCATAATGTTTTATTTAAAAAAAAAAAAAAAGGATCTGTTGCTTTAATTTTTTTTCCAAATAGTGTACAGAAAGGGAAACTGAGACTGGGAGAGAAAGATGACATGACCAAAATCAATTAGAAAGGCACCAGCAGAGGCCAGGCGCAGTGGCTCACGCCTGTAATCCCAGCACTTGGGAGGCCGAGGCGGGCGGATCACGAGGATCACAAGGTCAGGAGTTCAAGACCAGCCTGACCAACATAGTGAAACCCCGTCTCTACTAAAAATACAAAAATTAGCCAGGCATGGTGGCACGCACCTGTAATCCCAGCTACTTGGGAGGCTGAGACAGGGTTCATTTGAACCCAGGAGGCGGAGGTTGCAGTGAGCCAATACTGTGCCACTGTATTCCAGCCTGGGTGACAGAGTAAGACTCTGTTTAAAAAAAAAAAGAAAGAAAGAAAGAAAGAAAGAAAGTCACTGGCAGAGGTCAGGTGCAGTGGCTCACACCTGTTATCCCAACACTTTAGGAGGCTGAGGTGGGCAGATCACCTGAGGTCAGGAGTTTGAGACTAGCCTGGCCAAAATGGTGAAACCCCGTCTCTACTAAAGATAAAAAAACTAGGCATAGTGGTGTGCTCCTGTAATCCCACCTACCCAGGAGGCTGAGGCAGGAGAATCGCTGGAACCCAGGAGGCGGAGGCTGCAGTGAGCCAAGATCGTGCCATAAGATCTGTCCTCTAGCCTGGGAGACAGAGCAAGATTCTGTCTCAAAAAAATAAAAAAATAAAAAAAATAAAAACACACACAAAAAGAAAGTCACTGACGGAATTAGAATACAGGTTTTCTATTTCCTAGTCCAGGGTTCTTTCTGATATCAAAAGCTCTACATACAGCTTTTTATATTACACCTGTAATTTTACTCAAAGTTTTCAAAAACTCTAAAAAATTTTTATCTACCTGAACAATATGCCTCCAATGGCCAACTTCAGACTCAAGTCTTGAAACTTCGCTTGAGAGTCGGTTTATTTCTTGCTGGGACGAAATTATATCACCAAAGTCCATGTCATCATCATGGAAAGTTGAAGGATGATGACTAATCCCGTAAGCGAAAGAAGATGATGCAGTGGTTGCTGGTACACCACCAGCTCCTGAAGGTACTGAATGAGTAGCTGACTGCAGTTTCAGCAACTGATCCTGGAGTGCAATCTGTCTGGCTTTAAGATGGCTGATTTCTACCTATATATTTATAATCCATGTTTTAGAAAAGGTACTTTAAAACAATCATATTGACCTTTCATAGATTTGTATTAAAAGACACAATATAATAATTTAAGATTATCCAATGATGGTCCTCTATTAACTGAATCTAAGTCTTTATAAAAAAAAAAAAAAACATTCTAACTATAACATTTTTATTTAAAACACACTCACAATTAAGGCATAAATAATGTTACAAATAGTAGAAATATCAGAATTTTGTACGTTAATAAAAGAATGAATTTCTCAGTTAAACACGGGTTTGCTATCTTCTCTGTGTGAAGTAGTATAGGCAATTTCTTAAGGTTCTGTTTGTGATTACCAAATCTTAAATGATGCGAAAATGAAAGCTGTGTCAGTCTATACACTGGAAATTTTCTTAGAATATCTTCTGTTACAAGAGTGTTGTGTAACTGATTATGGCTGGATGTAGGCTTAAAATGCACCATGAATCAGAGGTAACTTTGTACTGGCCTGCACAGCACAGCTGGAAGAATGCTTTGATTTATAAATCCAATCTTTTTAGATAAGAAAACAGTGAAACAGTGAGCCCATGGTTGTTATTAGCCCACGAATCTTAAAAAGAAATAATATACTGAAAGAGGTCTTAGCTCTAGCTTTGGCAAAGAGGAGCCAGTGAAAATCTGACCTATTTAGGAAGAGAACAGTATACAAGTTCTGAAATTACCAGCAGAGTTTTGACTGAAGGCAGGTAAGTCTTAGTGCAAAAAAAATTATAAACACGGACCTACCAAAATGCTACATCCATTCTTGTAAAAGATTATTCAAAACACAAAATCAAACAACATAGACAGAACTGAAATAAGTTTTCTGTAAAGTAGTCAAAGTAGTCCAGAAGACACTGCCACAACTGAGGAAAATTTGATATTGGGAAGACAGTCAACAAGTAAGGTATTTCTATATGCATAAAGTTAAGCAAGTAGACAAAAACCAAACACATTTATGTCGTATGCCATAACAAACAAGTTTTTCATATTGGAGCCCCTTCTCGAATGGAAATCTATAGTAGTGTGCAAATTTCATTCATTTTCCCACAAATGACATGAAGTAAATTACATCTTGGAGAACATGAACATCACAATGAGGCCCACACATAGATTCAGGAAATAACAGATCTATATAATCATATCTTTCATCCTTGTAAAAAGTACTAAAATCCACATCTTTTTCAAAGTATCTATGATATTTAAAAAACTATCATTACATGGTATTTATATCAACTTGTAGAGTTACACAAGTGCAAGCTATAATAACAGATGCTTCCAAACCTGAATGCTTAATGTGCCCTCTAACATCGATAGTTAAGTAGAAAATACCAAAATTTCCCACACCAGTGTTTTCAACTGTGAGGTAAGCATCAGAATCACCTATGGATCTTTTGAAAATGACCAATACAGGTTGAGTATCCTTATCCGAATGCTCGGGACTAGAATCGTTTCACATTTCAGGTATTTTCCAATTTGAGAACATTCTCATAAATATAATGCGATATCCTGGGGATGGGACCCACGTCTAAACACAAAATTCATTTATGTTTCATATACACCTTATACCCACAGTATAAGGTGTGAAAGTAATTTTATAAAACGCTTTTAACAATTTTGTGCATAAAACAAAGCTTGTGTTCAATACTTATGTGTGGAATTTTCCACTTGTGGCATCACACTGGCACTCAAAGTGTTGGATTTTGGAGCATTTCGAATTTTGGTAGGAATGCTCAACCTGTACCAGGGCCTCTTTCCAATACACTAACTTAGAATCTCCTAGGTGGTGTAGACATGTATATGCTTTTAAAGTGTCATAATGATACAGCTGTAAACCCCTGGGTAGGAGGAACTACTATTCTATCATATTTACAACTCAATGCTACTCAAAACGTGGTCCACGGATGAATGCAGTGAATGTTCACTACCAGTTCAGAGCACGTATAGCAATGTGAAGAGGTAGATTTAAGACTTTTAAAGCAATTTGGTAGTAATTTTATATCTACTGAATCTTTTTTTTTTTTTTTTTGAGATGGAGTCTCGCTCTGTCACCCAGGCTAGAGTGTAGTGGCGCGATCTCAGCTCACTGCAACCACCACCTCCCAGGTTCAAGCAATTCTTCTATCTCAGCCTCTCGAGTAGCTGAGACTACAGGCATATGCCACCATGCCCGGCTAATGTTTGTATTATTAGTAGAGACAGGGAATCGAGAAAAATAAAAAAGTAGGTTTGTAACTTTACTTTGAACTTGTGGACAGGCACGGTGGCTCACGCCTGTAATCTCAGCACTTTAGGAGGCCACCTGAGGTCAGGAGTTTGAGACTAGCCTGGCCAATGTGGTGAAACCCAATCTCTAATAAAAATTCAAAAATTAGCCAGGCGTGGTAGTGCATGCCTGTAATCCCAGCTACTCGGGAGGCTGAGGCACGAGAACTGCTTGAACCGGGATGCAGAAGTTGCAGTGAGCCGAGATCACACCACTGCACTTCAGCCTGGGTGACAGAGTAAGACTCTGTCTCATCAAAAAAAAAAAAAAAAAAAAATTAATTGAACTTGCAACTTTGCTTTTTTTAGTATTCACTTTATTTTTATAGTAATTCATTTTTTATTGTATCTTATGAAATTATCACTTTCCAACAAATTGGAAATTTAAGCACTACTCTCAAAACCTATGTATATCTTTAACGTGCTATACTTTTATCTTTCATCTTAGCATGTCACTAAAGGAACTAGAAAGCATGACACCTAAATCTTAAAAACCCAAATATAAAGTTATGGTAGAAATGAACATTTAGTCAACAAACTAAAAAACATCCAAATGATCTGGATAATAAAACAGGAAACAGGTCAATTCAATGTAAGTATTTATTCGGGGCCACTCACGTACTAAACACTAAGGAGAATTCAGTAACAGCACAACACATGAGGACACAGACTGTATTTTAAGGATTCAGAGTAACGTTAAATTATATAATATCTACTATCAGCACTGTAAAGCAAAGATAAATAAATTCCAAAGCAGCCATTTCAAACTAAAAAAACCCAAAAACATTTATAAAGCAATTATACATAAATTATATTTAATATTGTTTTTCCATGGAAAATCAAGCACATGCCAATACAACAAACATTAGGCTTCATAAAATCAGAAATTATAAGCAACAGATGCCTAAAGATATTTTATACAAAAACTTTTTCTCCTTTTGGAAAGAAAAAATTATACTTCACACAGGTTGGTTTATATAATGTAAACTTAATAGAAAACCTTATAAAGTTCTTATTAAATAAGGGATATCAAACTGAGTCGAAAATTATTAAATTCATCACTTTTTCAATATTTTTGTAGATCTGAATACACCTCGATTTATATTCTAACTCTAAAAACATACCTAACTACATTATAGTGAAGTACGTATGAAGTAACTGTGATCACATTTACCTCTTTTTGTTGCAGTTGATTTCGATAACTTGTAGACTGCTGCTTTATTTGAATCTCTGATGCTTCATGTTTCTCTTCTAGATCAGTACAAAGTTTCTTAAGCCTTTCATTCTAGAAAAAAAAAAGTATTTTCAACAAAAAGACTGCAAGTAAAACATGTAATTAGTTTTGTGCATGGCTTTATGAAAAACGTACTGCTTCCCCCCAAAAAAATGTCAAATATAAAAGGTCTCAGACAGAATTCTGGACTTCAAAATATGCTTTTAAATTAAAGTTAAAAATGCACTGACCAGCCGGGCACGGTGCCTCACGCCTGCAATCCCAGCACTTCGGGAGGCCAAGGCAGGCAGATCATGAGGTCAGGAAATCGAGACCATCCTGGCCAACATGGTGAAACCCCCATCTCTACTAAAATACAAAAAAAAATTAGCCGGGCATGGTAGTGCGCACCTATAATCCCAGCAACTCAGGAGGCTGAGGCAGGGGAATTGCTTGAACCTGGGAGGCAGAGGTTGCAGTGAGCCGAGATCATGCCACTGCCTTCCAGCCTGGTGACAGAGCGAGACTCCGTCTCAAAAAAAAAAGAAAAAAAAAATACACTGACCATGTTTATATAGAATATGCATAATTCTAAACCAAACAGTGAAATAGTAACATTTTGCTCAGATTGATTTTCTGTTAAGGCCACTAATCAATGTTTCCCCAACTTTGTCTACCCAGTTCTAGCATACAGTAGTCAATACATATCTAGTAAATACATGGATTACATGTTTTGAGTTTTTGTTTTCTCCCCAAACAGAACTTTTTTTTAAAAGAAATCCTTCTGGGTGAAGTACAGGGAGGAGCTAAAATCTCACATCGTTTGCTTGTCCTTCAGAGTCCCTGAAGGACCTCTGAAAAATCCAATTTGAAAACCACTACTAGAACTGCTTGAAAAAAGTTCAAAGTATACAAAATAGCCTAATTCAATGAATCTAGACATCACACATTGTCTTTTGAGATGTTGAAAAACATGAAAAAAATTACTCAAATTGTATGTACCTAAATATTAAATTATCTTAACCTATTATCATTCCTTATTTGAATGAAATAAGAAGAATATAATGGGGCAAGAGAAATGGACACTAAAACTATCTACAAAAAAGAATTTACAAATCACTGCAGATAACAATTTACTAAGCATTCTACTAATATACCCACAAACACAGTTTAACAACAATGAATGAGAAAAAGGAGACTGATGGTGAGAAAGAAAGCTCTTGCTAAAAGGTGAAGACTTTTTCACTTTGGGGATGTCATTTGTTTTCTTCTTAGATTCTAGGAACTTCTGATGTCAACAGATGTGAAAATAATGATCCAGGAAGATTACATAAATTCGCAGAGAAAATCAATGGAATAATCAAAGGAATAATTACAAAATCCACAAATCCTAGTTTGGGACTCTATCCCCAGAAATCTAACACAGACCTTAATTATCCGGAAGAACTAGTAGTAAGAAACAGGACCAATGGTCACAACAGCTGATTACTTTCTATTCTATTGGCTGCCTTTGCATGATTTTCTGTAAGCTGTTAATAAGAAAAACACCATATATAACTTAGCAATATAATATACTGAAGTCAAACCCTGGTTATAAAAGATCACTTCAGGGTTTTTTTCCACACAAAAATACCTAAGGCTATTTATTTAACTCTGATTAATAAACAGAACTTTAAAACTTTGAATATGGTCAGTATCTACTTGGTTGTCTGCCCTCATCTCCATAGCCATACGAGAGTCAGAAAGATTGAGAAAAGGCTAGGCACGGTAGCTCATGCCTGTAATCTTAGCACTTAGGGAGGCTGAGGCAGGAGGATCACTGGAGCCCAGGCATTCAAGACCAGCCTGGGCAACATAAGGAACAAAAACTACAAATAGAAAAATTAGCTGGGTGTGTTGGCTTGCACCCATAGTCCCAGCTACTCAGGAGGCTGATGAGGGAAGACTGCTTGAGCCTGAGAGGTCATGGCTGCGGGAAGCCATGATCACACCACTGCACTCCAACTTGGGTGACAGAGCAAGACCCTGTCTCAAAAGAAAAAGAAAGGCTGAGAGAGCAAATGAAGGACAGTTTCTCTTCATGTGGCTGAATCCATAAAATATGAAGAGAGTTGCCAGAGATAATATTTTCTATTATATGGAATATGGAACAGAGGGGGCTGGTCTAAAAGGAGAAAAGAATAAATGCATGGAAAGAAGACAAGACAGTACAAATGAAAAGAGAGACAGACTCCTGATGGCCTCCAGGTCTAGCTGCAGTCCCTCTAAACTCTGACTACATTTCTGCCGTTGAGTCCATAGGACACTCATATCTTAAAATATTCTGTCCTACTTAATCCTTGGTTACACCATTAGGGTCCACACAAATCACTTTAATTTCTTTTTTAGGTAGTCCTAACTATTTGTAAAACTTATTCTTTCTGAGAGGTCTACCAACAAAGAGAAAATTTACCTATTTTCAAAAACAGAATAAAACATTCTATCTTACAATTACCATAAGGATACCGTGGATCCTTTTATAAATCTAACAAAAATCATGAGATCATAATCAACTTGTATTTTCTGTATCTTAAAACATTTTGCTCTTTTACTATCACGGCAATTTTAAAAAAACATTTAAAAACTTATTCCCAACTATTTTAAAAATGACAATAAGAAAACGGAAAACCTATGAAATCACCTAGGAGAATGATACAATGGTAAAATAACCAGTTTTCTGACGGCATTGCCCAAAGTATTACATCTTTTTTTTTTTTTTTTTTTGAGACAGAGTCTCACTCTGTCGCCCAGGCTGGAATGTACTGGCACAATCTCAGCACACTGCAACCGGGCTGGAGTGGAGTGGTACAATCTCAGCTCACTGCAACCTCCGCCTCCCAGGTTCAAGCGATTCTCCTGCCTCAGCCTCCTGAATAGCTGGGATTACAGGTACACACCACCACGCCTGGCTAACTTTTGTATTTTTTGTACAGATGGGGTTTCACCACGTTGGTCAGGCTGGTCTCAAACTCTTGACCTTGTGATCCGCCCGCCTCAGCCTCCCAAAGTGCTGGGATTACAGGCGTGAGCCACCACACCTGGCCTATATCAACTTTTTAAAAGAAAACAGCTGTCTACAGACACCACTTTTTGCAGTTGTTTTTTTGTCTCTTTCATTGAAGACAGCTAAAAACTCAGAATTTTTAATTATTTGATGAAGAGAAGAGAACTGACAAAGGTAAACATTTCACAATTATCAGACAACTCAGAAGATGAATGCAAAGAGACAGAGAGCAGCATCCTAGAGTCTAATGGTTATGGTGAAATGGACTGTAGAAGTGAAATCTTATACAAATCTTCAGATGGCAATATCCTGGATGAATTTTCTGAAAGTCAAGAATTGATGAGTGAACAATAGATTTCTAAGAACAAAAAAGAAATATGGCTTTCACATCATTCAACAGGAAAATACTTTACTCTGCATTGTTTTGTGACAAGGACCTATACCATTTCATTTTGCTAAGCAGGTATGTGACAGTATTATTTATTTATTTTGAAACTGAGTCTCGCTCTTGTTGCCCAGGCTGGAGTGCAATGGCGGGATCTCGGCTCACTGCAACCTCCACCTCCCAGGTTCAATGATTCTCCTGCCTCAGCCTCCCCAGCAGCTGAGATTACAGGCATGTGCCACCACACCCAGCAAATTCTGTACTTTTAGTAGAGACGGGGTATCTCCATGTTGGTCAAGCTGGTCTCCAACTCACGTGATCCACCCGCCTCAGCCTCCCAAAGTGCTGGGATTACAGGCGTGAGCCACCGCGCCTGTCCATGTGACAGTGTTCTTTCATCATGTATATTTGTACACCAACATTTACTTGATATGTTCATATGTAGAAGGCTAAAGGCAGGTGTGTATACAAAAGCAACTGGGAGGAAACAGATGACACAGAAATGAAAAAAGCTCAGTGGACTGACCATTCTAATTGGCATTTATAAATCTAAGAATAAACATGCTTTGTAATTATGGAGCAAAGATGACAGCCATTATCTCTTCAATAAAATCATGAGCCATTACAATTTTCAAAAGTATTCGTTTTAATGACACAATCAAGAACCAGGCTGGGCATGGTGGCTCATGCCTGTAATCCCAGCACTTTCAGAGGCCAAGGTGGAAAGACTGCTTGAAGCCAGGAGTTTGAGACCAGCCTGGTCAACAGAACAAGACATGGTCTCCACAAAAAAATTTATTTATTTATTTACTTACTTACTTATTTATTGGAGACGGAGTATTGCTTAGGCTGGAGTGCAGTGGTGTGGTCTCGGCTCACTGCAACCTCTGCCTCCTGGGTTCAAGTGATTCTCCTGCCTCAGCCTCCCAAGTAGCTGGGATTACAGGCGCCCGCCACCATATCTAGCTAATTTTTGTATTTTTAGTAGAGACGGGGTTTCACCATGTTGACCAAGCTGACCTCAAGTGATCTGACCACCTCAGCCTCCCAAAGTGCTGGGATTATAGGCATGAGCCACCGTGCCCAGCCTATTAGAAAAAAATTTTAAAAATTAGCTGGGTGTGGTGTCGCATGCCTGTGGTCCCAGCTCTTCAAGAGGCTGAAGCAGAAGGATCGGTTGAGCCCAGAAGTTTAAGGTTGCAGTGAACTATGATTGCGCCACTGTACTCCAGCCTGGGCAAAAAAGCAAGACCCTGTCTCAAAACAACCACCACAACAAAAATAACTAGAAGTAGTAATATCCTGAAATCTATTAGGGAGGTAACTGAAATTTGGAATCAATATTTTATTTTATGAGATAAAGATATTCCATGTTATGCAATTAAAGGTTAAAAAGCAGTTAACTGAATTCAAAGAACATTGGTTATTTTGAGTCTTTAAGGTTTCAAAACCAGAAAAAAATTACATAAAAATTTGGATTTGCTGTATTTAAATTATTAAAATGTCTTTTTCTTTTTTTGATACAAGGTCTTACTCTGTCGCCCAGGCTGGAGTACAATGGCAGGATCACAGTTCACCGTAGCCTTGACTTTCTGGGCCCTAAGATCAGGTAATCCTCCCACCTCAGCCTCCCGAGTAGCAGGGACTACAGACACCCACCACTATACCTTGGCTAATTTTTTTATCTTTATTTTTTGTAACCAGTCTCAAACTCTAGGCCTCAAGCCATCCTCCCACCTCTACCTCCCAAAGTGCTGAGATTACAGGCATGAGCCACTGTACCTAGTCTAGACACTAATAATGAATAAAACAGTAAAATTAATTTGCTATTCCTATATCTTTTTTTCTTTTTTTGGATGGAGTTTTTCTCTGTCACTCATGCTGGAATGCAGTGGTATGATCTCGGCTCAATGCAACCTGCGCCTCCCAGTTTCCAGCAATTCTCCTGCCTTAAGCCTCCTGGGTAGCTGGGATTATAGGTGTGCGCCACCACATCTGGCTAATTTTTTTTATTTTTAGTCAGAGATGGGGTTTCACTATGTTGGCCAAGCTTGTCTCGAACTCCTGACCTCAAGTGATCCACCTGCCTTGGCTTCCCAAAATGTGGGGATTACAGACATGAGCCACTGTGCCTGGCTGCTATTCCTATATTCTTAACTTCTTTGTATCCAAATATTATTATCATTTTAGTGTTTAAAAAGCTCCAGGTTAAACAGAATTGCATTCTTAATATTATACTTAGTCAGGCGCGGTGGCTCACGTCTGTAATCCCAGCACTTTGGGAGGGTAAGGCGTGTGAATCACAAGGTCAGAAGTTTGAGACCAGCCTGGCCAATATGGTGAAAATACAAAATTAGCCGGGTGTGGTAACAGTTCTATAATCCCAGCTACTCAGGGGGCTGAGGCAGAGAAATTGCTTGAACCCAGGAGGTGGAGGTTGTAGTGAGCCAAGATGGTGCCACTGCACTCCAGCCTGGGTGACAGAGACTCCATCTCAAAAAAAAAAAAAATTATTCTTAAATAAATGTACCTCTGCAATTTAGTACGCTGTTAGAACACAGTAAACCCCGGATTATGATAAATTATTGATACTATTATTTCTACATTTGGCAGTTTTCCTACTTATACAGAAATAGAGATGGAAATATTAAAGAATAGCAAACTGCAGTACCAGGTAAATACATTTTTCATCTACAGAGGTTGATAAAAGCTCAAAAAACAATCGAGATTAAACAAGAAAAGAAAAAAAAGTGCTAAGCAGTACATTTAAAAAGAAAGGATCAAAATAATGTTTGTGTAACTTTCATGACTTTGAAAAAGAAAAATCGAAGTAGTCTTTGATTTTCCTTACCTCTGATCTCAAGATTGCATGAATGGCTTCAATTTCCTTTGTTCTAGAACCAGGTAATTCTGCTACAAGAGAAATATCAAATATTGAATATTTAATCAATACCATATGAAGTGATAAACAGGTATTTTCAGGAAAATATATTTCACTGAGTTTACACAGAATAGTAGGCTGATATGAGAGGATTCAGAAGAAAAAAATTACTTTATTTCCATAACAACTTTTCACTGACACTAATGTTCTTCATTGTCATAAAAGTCATTCTTTTTGCCTATGCCCTCTATCTTAGGATGTTTACCTTTACCCCTTAGAAATGTTCATTAAAATTTTGCTGTGGGAAATTAAGCTTTAGAAATTAAAACTATTTCTCTGTGGGCTTATGCTGCTATAATTTTAGATGAAACTTATTCAACTGGGGCTTCAGGCCTTATTTCTAACTGTAAGAATTAAAGAAAGAGGAGACAAACACAAAGGGTGGCTTGCCAGTTAAGACAGGTTTATTTTAGAGAAAACAAACCTGAGAGGGGCATTTGGCTGAGTTAGGTTAGAGGCACACTCTCTTCCAGACTAAGAGTTTTTAAGGATTTAGGGTGGGAGAGTGTATTAGAGGCTTAGACCGCCTCTGTGTTTTTTTGTAGTGCTTATCTGGGAGGGAGAGTTGTGTGTTTGTTCCATTTTTTCTGGAGTTGCAGGCATACCCCCTGAATCTGCTTTAGCTTCCCTATTTTAGTGCACCTGAAGGGAAATGAAAGTGCTTATTAAGGCCCACTGCTTTAGTGGGGCCCATTGTATGAGAGTGAAGTTTGGCAGTTATCCAAGACACTTCCCCCCACCTCCTTTTGTGCCCGAGCACCCCCTCTGTATGTGTTTTACTGTCTGCTTTTTCTGGCTGCTTGTAGTTAGAAGAGAAGTGACTTCCTCGAAATGCATGAGGCTAGAAAGAGGGCTAGAGGTCGGGTGCGGTGGCTCACGCCTGTAATCCCAGCACTTTGGGAGGCCCAAGTGGGCGGATCACATGAGATCGGGAGTTTGAGACCAGCCTGGCCAACAGGTAAAATCTCATCTCTACTGAAAATACAAAAATTAGCCAGGTATGGTGGCGCACGCCTATAATTCTAGCTACTCAGGAGGCTGAGGCAGAAGAATCACTTGAACCTGGGAGGTGGAGGTTGCAGTGAGTCGACGTTGCCCCACTGCACTCCAGCCTGGGCGACAGAGTGAGACTCCGTCTCCAAAAAAAGAAGGGGAGCTGGAACTTAAAAGTGGCAGTATTTGTCTGAGATAACACTGTACCTGCTCTGTCACTAACTTCTGCTCTTAATACTATCAAATAATAAATGACCTCTAAACCAAGAAAAATATACTGAGAACACTTAAAGTAACATAGACGCAATTTATTAAAAATGTGAATGAGCTCAGTCTGGGTTTGTACATTTTCATTTTTTAATTTTCTCGGAGAAAGTCTCACTTCACTCTGTCACCTAGGCTGGAGTATAATGGTGGGATCATGGCTCACTGTAGCCTCAAATTCTCTCGCTTCAGCCTTCCAAGTAGTTGGAACTACAGGCACATGTGACCACACCTACCTAATTTTTTTACTTTTTTGGAGAGATGAAGTTTCACTATGTTGCCCAGGCAGGTCTCGAACTCCTAGCCTTAGGCAGTCCTCCACACTCAGCCTCCCAAAGTGCTGGGATTACAGGTGTGAGTCACCATGCATGGCCCTTGGTTTTGTACATCTTCATTTAAAGTAGAGTCAGAGCCCAGCAATATCAACATTTTAACCACAAATGCTAGTAGAAAATCATCATCCGGCTGCTCTTGGTGGCTCACACCTGTAATCCCAGCACTTTGGGAGGCCGAGGCAGGTGGATCACTTGGTCAGGAGTTCAAGACAACCCTGGCCAATATGGCAAAACCCCATCTCTACTAAAAATACAAAAAAACTGGTCAGTCATGGTGGAGGGTGCCTGTAATCTGCAATCCCAGCTACTTAGGAGGTGAGGCAGGAGAAATTGCTTGAACCGGGGAGGCAGAAACTGCAGTGAGCCGAGATTGTGCCACTGCACTCCAGTCTGGGCGACAGAACAAGACTTGGTCTCAACAACAAAAAAAAAAAGAAAAGAAAATCATCATCCAGAGTTAGATTTTTTTCCTAGGTACTAGTATTTTTTTCATTACTCACAGCTCCTTAATATAAAAATAACTTCTCTGGACTACAGTTCATTAGGAGTTTCCAATTTTTTGGCTTCCCTGGGCCATACTGGAAGAACTGTCTTGGGCCATACATAAAATACACTAACGCTAACAATCGCTAATGAGTTTTAAAAAAAAAAAAAAAAACGCAAAAAAAACTCTTTTCGTTTTTTTTTTGAGACAGAGTGTCCCTCTGTCGCCCAGGCTGGAGTGTAGTGGCACAATCCCAGCTCACTGCAACCTCCACCTCCTGGGTTCAAGTGATTCTCCCAACTCAGCCTCCCCAGTAGCTGGGACTATAGGCCTGTGCCACCACGCCCAGCTAATTTTTGTATCTTTTACTAAAGAGACGAGGTTTCACCATGTTGGCCAGGCTGGCCTTAAACTCCTGACCTCAGGTGATCCTGAGGTCCTCCTCGGTCTCCCAAAGTGCTGGGATTACAAGCGTGAACCACCGTGCCCAGCCAGAAAAACTCATAATATTTTTTTTTTGGGACGGAGTCTCGCTCTGTCGCCCAGGCTGGAGTGCAGTGGCCAGATCTCAGCTCACTGCAAGCTCCGCCTCCCGGGTTTATGCCATTCTCCTGCCTCAGCCTCCCAAGTAGCTGGGACTACAGACGCCCGCCACCTCACCTGGCTAGTTTTTTGTATTTTTTAGTAGAGACTGGGTTTCACCGTGTTAGCCAGGATGGTCTCGATCTCCTGACCTCGTGATCCGCCCGTCTCGGCCTCCCAAAGTGCTGGGATTACAGGCTTAAGCCACCGCGCCCGGCCAAAACTCATAATATTTTAAGCAAGTTTGTGAATTTGTGTTGGGTCTCATTCAAAACCCATCCTAGGCCACATGTGGCCTGCAGACCACAGGTTGGAGAAGCTTGGTTTAAATCAAAAGAAGCATGCAATAATTACAGTGACAAACACTCTTGTTTAGAAAATCACCAGGGAGGGTTACATCTGTGGTTGGTTGTACGTCTTGCTTGAAACTATGAAAGGACTGTTTAATTGCTACTCTGAAGAGGACAAGGTATAATCTAATTTGTTTAGGAAGGTAATTGTTAAAAGCAGCAACTATTTTAAAGAGTGATTTTACAAGTTCATGCAAACTTCATACCCTCCCCCACAAGAAAAACTTGGCCTTTTTAGGTATAAAGGGGAGATATTATGCAGACAAAAATATTCTGACTTTGTCAATGAGGGCAAATATGACATTTACCCTTCATTAATGTTTACGATTTGCTAGGCACAATTCCAGTCATTTTGCACTCATGATTTCATTTAATACTCTCAACCTCACAATAGATATGATTATCCCTGTTTAAAAGATAAGGAAACTGTGCTTTTCGGAGGTTCATTTCTAATAATTTGTCCAAAATCCCACAACTTGTAATGCACAAAAGCAGAATTTCAACCCATGTCTCTCTGATTTAAAAGCCCAAGCTCCTAACCTTGAATAAATCAGTAGTGTTAGGTAAAATTGCAACCTTCTGATATTACAAATATGGATGGCTTTTAAGTTGTCTCCATAGTGCTATTTTGGAACTGTTTTATTTTGCATTACTGACACAGGGTAAACACTAATAAATACTTGTTGAATGAATAAAAGAACTGTAGTCTGACCCTCCTTTCCCTTTATTTTTTTGAGACAGGGTCGTCTCTGTCACCCAGGCTGGAGTTCAGTGGTGCAATCACAGCTCACTGGAGCCTTGAACTCCTGGGCTCAAGCAAACCTCCCATCTCACCTCCCAAGTAGGTGAGACTATAGGCACATACCACCATGCCCAGCTAAAAACTTTTTGTAGAGATGAGATCTCCCTACATTGCCCAGGCTGGTCCCCAACTCCTGGCTTTAAGCTATCCTCCCACTTGGGCCTACCAAAGAGCTGAGATTACAGGTGTGAACCACCACACCTGGCCAGACTCCTATTTTTAAAAATTTACAAAATCAATAAATTAGGTGTTAAGCAAGTCTGACTGAAATACAAAGGGAAAAGAATAAAGGCATTAAGCAACTTTGCAGATTTCTCATCACCCACTTGTGCCATTTTTATTAAGCATCTACTATGTGCCAAAAGGAAGGTGCCACATATTTGGGAATATAAAGAGCAAAAAAATTCAGTCCCCACCCTGGGCATCAGGAAAACAGATAAACTATAACTCAACATGTTAAGTGCTGTCAGGGAGAGATCCACAAAGTTCTGTTAGAACACAGATCACCAAATTCAACTCAACAACTCAACCTGTGTGGGAGTCAGAATGGTTCACCAAATACTTAAGTACCTGACATGTGAGCAGGGTTGTACAGGAAAATTGTTTTCTGGGTGAAGGAGGAAATAGAGAAGAAAGGGCTTTCCATACAGAGGCTTGAAGTTGTGTAGGTGCCTGAAAAATCCCACATGACAGAAGCTGTGCGTATAAGCAAGCTTATGTATGTGCACATGTACAGCAACTGGTATGGCAACTAGAAGAGGTTCACTGAAGGTCAGTCACAGTGGCTCACGCCTGTAATCCCAGCACTCTGGGAGGCCGAGGCGGGAGGATCACCTGAGGTCTCAGGAGTTCAAGACCAGCCTGGCCAACATGGTGAAACCTCATCTCTACTAAAAATACAAAAATTAGCTGGGTGTGGTGGCACACGCCTGTAATCCCAGCTACTTGGGAGGCTCAGGTAGGAGAATTGCTTGAACCCAGGAGGCGAAGGTTGCAGTGAGCCAAGATCATGCCACTGCATCCAGCCTACGCAACAGAGTGAGATTCCATCCAAAACTGAGAGGTTTGGATTTTGTTCTGTAACAGGGTCAAGAAACTTTTAAGCAGGTTTGTTTTTAAAAAGTAACTGACAATACAATTGAAAATGGACTGGAGTAGGGAGAAATGGGTGACAGGACATGAAAGACGAATAGTCCCTGGGAAAGATTATAGGGATCAAAAGAATAAGGAGTAATAAAGGAAAGGACAATTCTGGCATAGGATAAACAAGATTTCAAGACCAACTGGAAGTAGGAGATGAAAAAAGACATAAAACAAAGACATGAAGAGTTACAGTTTAGGAAACTGAGAATGAAGCCATTAAGATTGAGAAAATAGCACATTTGGCAGGAAAACAAAATGAATACCACCTTAAACCTGGAAGACATCCAGGTTGAGGGATGCACATTCTCTGGCTTAGGGTCAAAGGACAGCCAACCGTTTTCCCCTATCTAGGATATAAGGAGCGACTAGTCATTTCCCATAGTTATCCAGCTCTTCTGTGCTTCTGACTGCCCTCAAGGTCCCATGCTTTCCCCAACACATAAAGACGCCCTTTCATTTCTATACCCAAACCTGTCTCACTGATGCACCTTTATGGCATGGGGAACCTCAAGCGGTAAAGTGGATTTCGGTAGCTCCCCAGTCTATTCTTCCTTCCATCTAAATAGACCCACAGAAACTCAAAACATAAGCATTATCTTTCCCGATTTCAACCAAATAAATATGAAGGATCTGTTAAATAAGCAATTAAAAAAAACTAAGCCAGAATACTAATTTATTAAATTTATTTATAAGAAATACAATTGTCAAAGCAGCAGCTCTCACCCAAAAGAACAGTCCATTATCTCCCTGGAGCAGACTTAGATTGAAACTTAAAAACTGTTTCGATCCAAACATTGCGTACTGAAATGCCAAGAAATCAAAATAGTAATTAACGGATAGTAATTAATGTAGCCATTGATTACCATGTAACTCTGGGTCACTATTGTGTGTGACTCAATCTTGTTTTACTAACAAGACTGAGGACTTCAAAAATGAGTGAAGATTGCTAAGGGTACCTTAATAATAGGGTTGTCTTCCCTATTCTACTGTCGAAATACGGACGAAATGAGCGACTATACACAAAAATACATTCTCAGCTGGAACGCTACAATGTATCATCACAATAAGGAAAAGTAAAAAATAATTAAATGGAAAAATATGGACGTGTTTCATAACATACTCAAGACAGAAAAGAGCAAAACTCACCGAATGTTTAAATTATGAGTTATTTCAACTGTTACAAAAATAGAACACATATACAATTCTTTAAACTGTGTCAGAATACAGGGAAGTAAGAATGAGCTCAGACCCCAAACTGAGGGCAAAGTGGTGGGCGTGGATAAACCAAACAAAAATAAATTCGACATAACATAGGAGCAGTTTCACTCTACTGTACTTTGAGATATCCAGAATATTTAAAGGAGGAGAACCAGGAGTCTTCCCCTGGCCCCCAGTGGTCTTTCATCATAGAAAATCTGTTGAGAAGAGGCAAGAGGAGGTGTGTGAAGAAAAAAGGGAGGAGCAGCATTCCTTTGCGACCTGTCCGCGTCTCCTGACTGATGGAAGTAGAGACCAAACGGACGTTCCCAGGGTCTTAGAAAAGCCCTCCCTTCCCTCGCTCCAGCTGTTACCTTCCACTTCCTCCGTGCCCTCCATCAGCATATCCTTTGTAAAGTTTGAAATCTGGCCAGTGAGGGAAGCCAGGCTGCCCCCGACATGACCCAGAGACTGGCCCAATCCGGAGCCGAGGCCCCCAAGCCAGGACGACATCGCAGCGAGTTTAGAGAACGACCTGGTCCGCTCGGGGGGGGAAAAAAAAAAAAAAAAAAAAAAAAGTTTAGCGCCGTCGGACGATCTGACCAAATATCCTTGAACGCCTGCCTTCGCGAGACAGGATATGATAACACAAAGCGGGGTTCTCAAGCAAGGCCGGCTCCAGGTTCTGCCTAGCAACGCAGAGGCCTGGTCTGGAATTTTACCAGGGGCCCGCCTCTAGTGACACAGTCACCCACGGAGGGCCTTCTGCTCATTCCCGCCGTCCAGATTGGGCCACTTCTTCCTCAGCTCTAGTGAGTTTCCCCAGTTCCGTGGGCTACTCCTGCCAACTCGACGCCGGCCGCCATGACACTCGCTCGGAAAGCGGCAGCGGATCATAGAAAGGCGTCGCGGTGGCGTAGACAGGCCCCGCGAAGCCGCCGGACGTGTCCTTGGCGCAAGGGAGGCTGGGATCGCGGAGGACCGCGCGCCGGTTGGATTGACTGCCGCCAGCGCCTAGCGCAAGGTTAGGTACACGCAGCCGGCCGGCTTTGGCCGGGGTAGGAATGGCCTGGATAACTGGGGCATCGCGGCGCTTCTCGGACTCCTGCAGCTGCGTTTCAAAGCAGAGCCGACCCTTGGTGGGTAGTCCGGGGACCCTGCGAACCCTCCTTGTGTTGTTGAAACCTAGTGTTTTAACTGGGACTACCTCTAGCGGTGCCTGGAGACTTGGCGGGGACGTTCCATTGCGCAGGAAGCGGCTTCAAATAACTTACACGCCTCACTGTATCGATTAGCTGCTCCGTGACAGGCACTATGGTAGGAACTGAGGCTGCAAAGATAGAACGGACGGGTAAAAAAAAAAAAAAAAAAAAGAAAGAAAGAAAAAGAAAAGAGAAAGAAAGAAAAGGAAAAAAAAGGATGAGTTGAAAATTCAGGTGTCCAAGCAGGAAACACACTTTCCTTCTATAGGAGAAATCTCTGGTGCCTTTATAGCTCACAGTTGAAACCCTACCTTCTTTAACATAGGATGAGCTATTTTCGTGAAGCTGACCTCACCCAAGTAGTTAAAAAACGGTCAACCGTTTTTCAAAATGACTCTTTAGAGGACAGCAGGGCAACTTAATAGAGAAGTGCCATTTAGTGTCAACGCTCCTCTGGTATTGGCGGCACTTGCTATGCAAGTGCTACACCTCCCTCAGTCCTGTTAGCCACACTGTGGCTGTAACACAAGTGTCCTGCCTTGGTTGCTTCCTTCCCTAAAGGAAGAAAAGTTGTCATGTGACTTTCAAGCAATTGGTGCAGGATACGTGGACACACAGCATCTAGCCAGGGAGACTTCCACATTTTTGGTTTCAAAAGGATATAGATCTGCAGTTCTTTTAAGCATAGCAATAGGTATACTGGCATCTTTCACTTTGATTGTATTCACAAGAGGGGCTACTGCAGATTGCACAGTTTGTGAACAGAACATTGGGAATGCCTCCAGTATTTGAGATCTGATAGCACCAGGCAATAGTAGTTCTCCCTGAAAGCTGAATTTTTTTTTTTTTTTTTTTTTTTTTTTTTGATATGGAGCCTCGCTCTGTGACCCAGGCTGGAGTGCAGTGGCGAGATCTCAGCTCACTGCAACCTCCGCCTCCTGGGTTCAAGCAATTCTCCTGCCTCAGCCTCCGAAGTAGCTGGGACTACAGGCGCCCATTCTTCATTTTACTAATGAGAAACCAGTGCCCAGAAATGTTAAGTAACCCGTCCAAGGTCATACAGCTAATAAGTGACAGACCCAGGCAGTCAGGCTTTGGAGTCTGCACATCTAACCACTGGGCTATGATGTTCACATGAATGCAGGGAAAGCATTTAATAAACACTTAAAGAATGAGATGTAAATTTTATTTTAAGCACATTCAGATATCCAGTGTGACTCCTGGATGTTTAAAAAAAAAAAAAAAAAAGCAGGGCCGGGGGCAGTGGCTTACGCCTGTAATCCCCAGCACCTTGGGAGGCCAAGGCAGGCGGATCACCTGAGGTCAGGCCTTCAAGACCAGACTGGCCAACATGGTGAAACCCCATCTCTACTAAAAATACAAAAATTAGCCAGGTGTGGTGGCAGGCACTTGTCACACGCGTCCATGTGAAGAGACCACCAAACAGGCTTGGTGTGAGCAATAAAGCTGTTTATTTCACCTGGGTGCAGGTGGGCTGAGTCCGAAAAGAGAGTCAGCAAGGGGAGCTAAGGGTGGGGCAGTTTTATAGGATTTAGGTAGGTATTGGAAAATTACAGTAAAAGGGGGTTGTTCTCTGGTGGGCAGGGGTGGAGGTCACAAGGTGCTGGATGTGGGAGCTTCTGAGCCAGGAGAAGGAATTTCAAAAGGTAATGTCATCAGTTAAGGCGGGAACCAGCCATTTTCACTTCTTTTGTGATTCTTCAGTTGCTTCAGGCCATCTGGATGTATATATGTGCAGGCTTGGGCTCAGAGGCCAGACATTCCTGTCTTCTTATATTAATAAGAAAAATAAAATAGTGTTGAAGTGTTGGGGCAGTGAAAATTTTATGGGGTGGTATGGAGAGATAATGGGCGATGCTTTTCAGGGCTGCTTCAAGTGGGATTAGGGGCGGCGTGGGAACCTAGAGTGGGAGAGATTAAGCTGAAGGAAAATTTTGTGGTAAGGGGTGATATTGTGGGGTTGTTAGAAGGAGCATTTATCATATAGAATGATTGGTGATGGCCTGGATGTGGTTTTGTATGAATTGAGAAACTAAACGGAAGACACAAGGTCCAAATAAGAGAAGGAGAAAAACAGGTATTAAAGGACTAAGAATAGGGAGGACCCAGGACATCCAATTAGAGAGTGCCCAAGGGGGTTCAGTATAATTGGTTGGTAAGTTTTTGGGCTGTATTACTGAGTTTTTTAATGTTGTCATACACCAGGCCAGATTGATTTAGGTAAAAACAACACTCTTCATTTAAAAATATACAGAGCCCTCCTTTTTCAGCAGTAAGTCAAGGCCTTGGCGGTTTGGAGGACAACTGCAGCTAGAGAGTCAACTTGGGCCTGAAGGACTGATAAAGTTTGTGATATGTCTGTGATGCTAGCAGAGAAGTCATTAGAGAGGCTATGGAAGGTTGTGACAGAGGTTGAAATGCCTGCTATTCCAGTACTGAGAGCAATAGTGGAGGTAGAAAGTCCTAAACCGACAAGCAAGGGAATTAGTGGAATAACTCTTTTTTTGTCGTATCAGTGTCATAAGGGGAACAGGAAGCTTATGCCACCCTCTACCTCTCCCCAGCTATCTCCACCATACTATCAATCTTATCATAAGGGGAACAGGAAGCTCTTCGGTTCCATTTGCAAATTGAATTTTGGGAGTAAGGAAAACTAGTGTGCATGTGCCTGTCCAATTAGCAGGTAGACACATGTAGGTAGAGGATCCACAGAGGAAGAAAAAGCCTTGTGCAAGGCAAAACTGGAAATGCAAAGTAAAAAGATGAGAAGGAGTGCTGAAAGGGGTGTGTTTTACCCAGACTCCTAGGGCTCCAGCTAGGGCGGCAGCCATCAGAGGTTGTAATGGGGACTGACGCAGTAACTGTGTAGAGGGGGAGGTTGAGTTTTCATGGTGTATGAGAAAACGTTGAGTGTCTACGAGCAACCTTTCAGTATTATTTCTGGGGCTGGGTATAAGTAAACAAGAAGAAGGCCTGGGAGGACAGTCTCATGAGCAAGGGGAGGGTAGCCAAGGATGGAGTGAAATATAGGGTAAGTGTCTTCCTAAGCAGGAATTACTGCTAATGTTTTTAAGTTTGCCTGTATCGATAGAGGGCTTATCTGTAGTATGGAGCTGGAAGGCTCCAATTGTTTCAGTGATGCGTGTAGTTGGACTTTGGAGATAAAGAGTGAAGGAACATCGAGAAGGTGAAAGGTTACCCAGGGGAATTCCAGTGGGTCTTTGCCGAGAGATACATAAAGGAGCGGCCACAGGAATAGTAGTTTGTGTTGTGAGGGGTCCAAATATGGGGGGAGTAGAGTTGATAGAAGGAGAAAGGTTTTTTAAGTAAGTGTGGAGGAGGGCGGCAGCTTGCTGATGTGAAATGTCTGGGGAGGTCTTGCTGGACCTGTCTAGAAAGTAAAGAAATTCTTCAGGAGGGAAAAGGTGAGGGCTGTTAAAGGAAGTTTGGAGGTGTACGGAGACAGGAGATGTTGACGAGTCTGTATGTAAGGTGGGGACAACTGTGTAGGCGCAGGAAGAAAGGGAAATGCAAAGCCAGCAATTGTTCGCTAAGGAGGGATTAGAAACGGCTAGGAGAGAGTGAGTAAGGTTAATAGTGTGGTGGAGATAGCTGGGGAGAGGTAAAGGGTGGCATAAGCATGGGAATGAGAATGAGAATGAGTGTAAAAGTAAAGAATAGAGCTTCATCAGGGTGGAAGTATTGGAGGGTGCCCTGCCAGCAAAGATCATCTATCCACTCTAAGAGGGAGTTTAGAGTGGCAGTTTGGGGATAGCACCAGGAGATATCAGCTATCCCGGCCCGCGGGATCGTCGAAGCAGGCCCTGGAGGAGGGAGTGGGAATTTGGGGAACAAGAGACACGAGAAATGGAGACAGGACAGTGCTCTGATCAAGTCTCATTTAATGGCGGTAATGCAATGCCTTATATACACTTGGAGGGGAAGGGGTTGGGCCAGAGGCGGAGATGATCTCATCGCGGAGGGCATGGCCAGGTAGGTATTGGTTTCTCCGGTTGGACGTCATGTTGCGCCTGCGCTGTCAGTTGGAAATTTTCCCGGGTGCGGGATGGCGCCTGCGCTACAAAGTAACAATTTTCGCGCGTGGGAAAGATAGGTGAAGAAGAAGCAGGAAGAGCGCCATCTTGTGTGAGGTATTTATACAGGGAAAAGGTAAATCTAGGGAGGAGGCATGGGGTGGAAATGAATAGAGCTCAGGCGTTTTTTAATCGTCAGTTATTATTTGCTATGGCCGGGGCGCGCAGCTCCGGACATCAGCTGTGATGGCTTAGAGAAACTGTAAACCGGCAGTGTAAACAAAAGCAGGGCATTTATGAGTAATTGAGAACGGTGAATAGGAGTATGACTAGACAGAAGATAGTAGGGATGACAAGTTTTTGGGGCACAGTCCAAATAGTGAGGGTGACTGTGTAAAGCCCTGTTGCAAAAAGTAGGGTAAGGACGAACAGACCTAATAGAATGAAGAGATGTATTAGGCTCATGAGGGTTATTACTGTTCTTCAGAAATGCAAGTGAGTTTAACGGAAGTAGGGGAGAGTGTTTGCGACTTCCAAGAGGAGGAGGAGGGATTAGGCTGGCTGTCCAACAAATACAGCTTTATTCTGGAACGGTGAACCCAGTGGGAGGATCCTGCAGGTGGATGGTAGTTGGGGTACTATAGATGACTAAGTACGGTTTGGTCCATTGAGGTTGTAGCGTGTGAGGGATCAGGTTTTTAACAAGAACTGATCATCCAGCTAGAGTGTCTTCATATGGCTGGGAATCTCGAGTAGGCAAGAGAAGATTAGCAGCCTGGTGAATTTCCTGTCTAGCCTGCTGGAGGACTAGAAGATTGTCACCTAGAGGGCTGGTGTCTGGGACAAGGTTGGGGCCGAGCAAGAAACTGCATCCATTTAAAAGTTCAAATCGACTGTACCCTATAACATCTTGAGGACAGGCTCTAATTCTGAGAAGGGCAAGAGGTAAAAATACTGTCTAGTCCTTTTAAAGTCGGAGGCTGAGCTTGGTGAGGTGTGTCTTTAAAAGACCATTAGTCCGTTCTACGTTTCCTGATGATTGAGGACAGTAAGGGGTATGAAGTTTCCACTGAATACCAAGAGCCTGAGAAACTGCTTGGGCGATTTGACTAGTAAAGGCTGGTCCATTATTGGACTGTATAGAGGTGGGAAGGCCAAACTGAGGAATTATGTCTGACAGAAGGGAAGAAATGACCACGTGGCCTTCTCAGACCCTGTGGGAAAGGCCTGTACTCATCAAGTGAAAGTGTCTACCCAGACCAAGAGGTATTTTAGTTTCCTGACTCGGGACATGTGAGTAAAGTCAATTTGCCAGTCCTGGGCAGGGGCGAATCCCCGAGCTTGATGTGTAGGGAAGGCAGGGGGCCTGAATAATCCCTGAGGAGTAGTAGAACAGCAGATGGAACACTGAGAAGTGATTTCCTTGAGGATAGATTTCCACGTTGGAAAGGAAATGAGAGGTTCTAAGAGACGGGCTAGCAGCTTTTAACCTACATGGAAGAGGTTATGAAACGACAATAGAATAAAATGGGCCAGTGAGGTTGGAAGGAGATATTTTCCTTGGTCTAAGAACCATTTGCGTTATGTGGGAAGAGATTGATAGGTGGAAGTTTCAGTCTGTGAGTAGGTGGGAGTGACTGATGAGAAGGAGAAAAACTGGCCGTGAGGGACAGAAGTTGGAACGCTAGCTGCTGCTTTAGCTGCCTTATCAGCATAAGCGTTGCCCAGAGCAATGGGATCTGATGCCTTTTGATGGCCCCTGTAGTGAACGACTCCAGCTTCCTTTGGAAGTAAAGCAGCCTTGAGAAGAGTTTTTATTAAAGAGGCATTAATGATGGAGGACCCTTGCGTAGTGAGGAAACCTCTTTCTGCCCATATAACAGCATTGTGGTGCAGGATATGGAAGGCATATTTAGAGTCAGTTTATACTGACAGGTAGTCCTTTTGCAAGAGTGAGGGCTTGAGTTAAGGCAATGAGTTCGGCTTGCTGAGAGGTAGTGGAGGGGGGCAGAGCGGTAGCCTCAAGGGTAGATGTGGAAGATACTACTATAGCATAGCCTGCCTTTGCTGGTGAATGGCAATTAGGCCTGCCATCAATAAACCAAGTGTGATCAGGGTGAGGAACAGGAAAGAAGGAAATATGGGGAAATGGAGTGAATGCCAGGTGGATTAGAGAGATACAGTCATGGGGATCAGGTGTGGTATCAGGAATAATGTGGGGGCTAGCCTAAAACAGTAAGGTCAAGTTGTTTGGACAGAAAGGCTACAAGGCACAGTCCTGGCTCTTGTGTAAGAATTCCGACCACACAGCCCTGCAGTTCGGCTGTGTGTAATGAAAAAAGGGTTGGGATGAGTTAGGGAGAACTAGTGTGGGAGCAGCTTTTAGGGCTGTTTTTTAAGGAATGGAAAGGGAAGTGGGGAAAGGACATAGGATTTATGGGGTCAGCTAGGTTTGCTTCTGTGAGTTTATATAATGGTTTTGTTAGGATGGCACAACCAGGTTTCCAAAGGCAAAAATATCCAACCATGCCCAGCAAGGAAAGGAGTTGTTGTTTTGTAGAAGGGGTTGGGGTTTGAGAGATCAGTTGGACATGATAGGCAGGGACAGCATGTGTGTTTTTATGAAGAATTATGCTGAGGTAGGTAACGGATGGAGAAGAAATTTGAGCTTTGGAGGGAGATACCTAATATCCCTTAGAGAATAAATGTTGAAGGAGCAGGAGGGTGTTTTGTCGAGAAGATTCAAAGGAGGGGCTACAAAGTTGAACGTCATCACTATATTGAATAAGGTGAGAAGCGAAGGAGTGGAAAGTAAATCATGAGAAAGAGCTTGGCTGAAGTAATGAGGGCTGTCCCTGAAGCCTTGTGGCAGTACAGCCCAGGTAAGCTGCTGAGACTGATGGGTGTCAGGGTCAGTTCAGGTAAAAGCAAAGAGAGGCTGGGACAAGGGGTGTAGGGGAATAGTGAAAAAAGCATCTTTAAGATCAAGAATGGAATAGTGAGTTGTGGAGGAAGGTACTGAGGACAAAAGAGTGTACGGGGTTGGGCACCACAGGGTGGATAGGCAAAACAATTTGGTTGATAAGGCCCAGATCCTGAATTAACCTGTAAGACTTGTCTGGTTTTTGAACAGGTAAAATGGGAGAATTTTAAGAAGAGTTTATGGGTTTTAGAAGCCCGTGCTGTAGCAGGCGAGTGATAACAGACTTCAATCCCCTTAAAGCCTGTTGTGGGATGGGATACTGGTGTTGAGCCGGGTAAGGGTGATTAGCTTTTAATGGGATAGTAATGGGTGTTTGATCAGTTGCCAGGGAGGGAGTGGAGGTGTCCCATTGTGGGTTAAGGTGGGGGGATACGAGAGGAAGACGCAAAGGAGGCTTTGGGTTGGGAAGAAGGTTGGCAATGAGATGTGGCTGTAGTCCAGGAATAATCAGGGAAGCAGATAACTAGGTTAAAATGTCTCAGCCTAATAAGGGAACTGGGCATGTGGGGATAACTAAAAAAGAGTGCATAAAAGAATGTTGTCCAAGTTGGCACCAGAGTGGGGGAGTTTTAAAGGGTTTTGAAGCTTGGCTGTCAGTACCCACAACAGTTATGGAGGCAAGGGAAACAGGCCCTTAAAGAGAAGGTAATGTGGAGTGGGTAGCCCCCATATCAGTTAAACAGGGGATAGACTTACCCTCCACTGTAAGAGTTACCCAAAGCTCAGCATCTGTGATGGTCCAGGGGGCTTCTGAGGCAATCGAGCAGTGTCGGTCTTCAGCTGCTAAGCCGAGAAGATCTGGGAAAGAGTCAGTCAGAGAGCCTTGGGCCAGAGTTCCAGGGGCTCTGGGAGTATCTGCCAGGTTGGACAGTCCGATTTCCACTGGAGTCCTGCACAGATGGGACATGGCTTAGGAGGAATCCTGGGCTGCGGGTATTCCTTGGCCCAGTGGCCAGATTTCTGGCACTTGAAGCAAGATCCTGGGGTAGGCGGTCCTGGAGGAATGCCTGACCACTGTGGTTCAGGCATTTGGAAGGTCTTGTGTGCTGGAGATGTGGCTGGGGTTTGTCTCACAGTGGAGGCAAGGAATTGCAACTCAGAAATACGTTGCTACTTGGCTGCCTCTACTCTGTTATTGTACACCTTGAAGGCAAGGTTAATTAAGTCATGTTGTGGGGATTGAGGGCCAGAATCTAATTTTTTGGAGCTTTTTCTAATGTCGGGAGTGGGTTGGGTAATAAAATGCATGTTGAGAATAAGACGGCCTTCTGGCCCTTCTGGGTCTAGGGTGGTAAAGCATCTAAGGGTTGTTGCCAAACAGGCCATGAACAGGGTTGAGTTTTTATATTTGATGAAAAAGAGTCTAAACGCTAACTGATTTGGGAGAGGTCGGATAAAGAAAAAGGAGCATTAACCTTGGCTATACCTTCAGCTCCAGCCACCTCTTTAAGAGGAAATTGTTGGGCAGGTGGGGGAGGGCTAGTCAAGGAAAGAAACTGTAAGCCAGATGGGATGTTAGGAGGGGGTGATAAAAGGATTATAGGGTGGGGGAGTGGAGGCTGAGGAAGAATTGGGACATGGGTCAGCCTAGCGAGGAGCAGCCTGGGGAAGAGGGGAGAGGTCAGATGAATCCGTAGAAAAGGAGGACACAAAGGACTCAGAGCTTGGGGTGGAGACTGAAGGAAGAGACAGGAGAGAAAGAAGAAAGATTCGGAACGAGTCACATTGGGAGCAGAGACTAGGGAGGGACCAATGTGTAAAAGAATGTGTGGACGTCAGGCACCTTAGACCATTTGCCCATTTTTCGACAAAAATTATCTAGATCCTGTAGGACAGACAAATCGAACGTGCCATTCTCTGGCCACTTGGAACTACTGTCGAGTTTGTATTAGGGTCAAGCAGTATTGTAGAAGAAAATAAGACTTTTAAGTTTTAGGTCAGGTGTGAGTTGAAGAGGTTTTAAGTTCTTGAGAACACAGGCTAAGGGAGAAGAAGGGGGAATGGAGGGCAGAAGGTTGCCCATAGCGAAGGAGGTAAGTTTAAAGAGAAAGGTAGAGACACAGAAAAGGGGGTGGGTGAGCAGCCCTGGGCTGCAATGTGGGTGAGCAGCCAAAGCAGGCGTCCCCGCAGTTGACTTGCCACCAAGGGAATGTGGGTGAATGACCAAGGCAGGTGCCCCCCGATGATCAGTCACCAATGGAGTGTGAGTGAAAAATCAGGCAGGTGTCCCCACAGTGATTAAACACCAAGGGAAGACTGTCTTCCCGAGTCTGTGACCAGCGCCAGAGTTTTGGGTCCATGGATAAAATGTGTCTCCATTGTCTCTACTAGAGAGGAAAAAGAACTGGAATTGGAAGGACAGGGAGACTGAAGGGTAGCAAGAGAGGGAGATTGAAGGGTAGCAAGAGAGGCTGGAAAAGACCGCTTACCTGATTTGAAATTCATGAGATGTTCCTTGAGCTGGTTGGTCTGAGGACCCAAGGTCGCAAGTGGATCTCCTCATGGAGTGAGGGCGAGGACAGGGGACCGGTCTCCCAGAGGAGTCCTCCTGTCAGGTCTTCGGCACCAAATGTCACGCACATCCATGTGAAGAGACCACCAAACAGGCTTTGTGTGAGCAACCAGGCTGTTTATTTCACCTAGGTGAAAAAGAATGAGACATGTAAGTATCTGGGAAAGAGCAATCCAGGCAGAAAGAAACAGCTGATGCAAATACTTTGAGGCAGGAGAATCCTTGGCAGGTTAGTAAATTAGAAGGAAGGTAAGGATAGCTAGTGCAGAAAATTAGAAGGAAGGCAAAGATGGCTAGTGCAGAAATTAAGTAATTAACATAAAAGCTATGTCCTAAAAGTTTCTCATGGGGGATTTCTTTCTGTGAGATAGACTATGACCCAAGAAACTTAATAAATAATGTGATAAATAATGCGATGTGATGTCTTGGATGTGCTTCAAAATAATGGAAGTTGACTTTGCTCCCGTGTGTGTGTGTGTGTGTGTGTGTGTGTTTGTATGTGTGTATAATAGAGGTGGGGTAGGTGAAACAAGAATTGTCAGGAACTGATAATTGTTGAAGCTGGGTGGTGGGTACATAAGGTTCATTAAACAAGTCTTTTGCTTTTGCATATGTTTGAAATTTTTTATAATAAAAAGTTAAAAGACATACAAGTTTGATAGCATTTGAGCTGAAGACATCTCTTCCTTTTTCTGCAAAATATCTCAGTAGCGAATACATTGCTCTTCATCACTCATTAAGCAGCAAAACAAACCCAGCACAATTGAACACAATATCTCAAACAGCCTATGAACCTCAGTGGCTACAGGTGGTGGGATCAAAGCTGCCCAGCTGAAATTTCAAACCCAGGACAATGGATAGAACAGGAAAAAAGACAAAAAATAACTTATTAGCTGCAAGCTGCTTTCCATTACTCAAGCAGTGGGATCATCAGTATTCCTCAAGGAAAAACAATTCATCTGTTTTTTGTTTTTTGTTTTGAGATGGAGTCTCACTCTGTCGCCTGGGCTGGAGTGCAGTTGTTCGATTTCAGCTCACTGCAACCTTCGCCTTCCAGGTTCAAGTGATTCTCCTGCCTTAGCCTACTGAGTAGCTGCGATTACAAGTGTGCACCACTGCGCCCAGCTAATTTTTTGGCTGCTCTGGAACTCCTGACCTCAAGTGATCCATTCGCCTTGGCCTCCCAAAGTGATAGGATTACAGGCATGAACCACTTTACTCAGCCAGTTCATCTGTTCTGAGAAAACCATCAAAATGAATTTATTTATGAAACTATAAAGCAAAAACTCAGTTTTAAAGTAGACTTTAAAATTTAGTCTGATATTTTTCTGAATTTCTAAGCATTAGGCTTATGATTGTCATTTTATTATTTTATACATTACCAACTTACGGAAAAAAAAAAGATTTAGCACTCTGGTATTTCCCTTTATTTCCCTTCCTTCTGGGCTTTCAGTATGGTGATATCATAATTATTGGTAAAGTAAGTAATCAATGCTTACCTTATATGACTATGTAAGTCTTATTCATTGCAGCTGAGTCAAATGTTGTACCAAGATTATATTGCCTTTTCTACCTTTTGTTCTTCCTGAAATTAACAGGTTCCATTTTTTAAATTTGCACAATTTTCCATTACTACAGAATCTTTCTAAAACTTACCCAGAGAATTATAAAGTGCTTCTGTTTTCAACAAAACATCAGGAATTCTATCAATTGGCTAGACTCAGTTCTCTCTACCCAGGACCCTGTTTTCCTGCTCTACTCGCCTCTGATTATTCTCTGTGCCTTGTTTTCTTCCAAGAAGCTTATCAGATCTTCTCTTTATTTCTGATGCTCTGAAATTAATAATGGTGTACTTCGATGTGGGTTTGCTTTTGTTTCGTACATTATGCTGGGCACCCTGAGCCCATTCAAAAAGGGCTTTTAGTTCTGCGAATTATTTTAACTATATATATATATATATATATATTTTTTAGTGATAAATGTCTCCTCTCTAGGGAATCTGCTGTTTCTTGTTTCTTTCTTTCTTTCTTTCTTGAGATGGAGTCTCTCTCTGTCGCCCAGGCTGGAGTCCAATGACATGATCTTGGCTCACTGCAACCTTCCCCTCCCAGGTTCAAGCAATTCTTCTGTCTTAACCTCCTTAGTAGCTGGGATTACAGGCATGCGCCACCACGCCTGGCTGATTTTTGTATTTTTAGTAGAGATGGGGTTTCACATGTTGGTCAGGCTGGTCTCGAACTCCTGACCTCGTCATCACCTGCCTTGGCCTCCCAAAGTGCTGGAATTACGTGAGCCACCACACCCAGCCTCTTTCAAAGAGTTTTAGCCACACCTCCTGATTTCAGTCTACATCTAACCCCACCTCCCGGGATACTTGTTGCTTTCCTTTCCTGCATATTGCTAGGAACTCTTAAACACTGAGTATCCAGCTTCCTGGTTCTGCTCATTCCTGCATCAACTTGTCATCTTCCAAAAAACAAAAAAATTGTTAGCATCTCTCGCTGGGCGCGGTGGCTCACGCCTGTAATCCCAGCACTTTGGGAGGCCAAGGCGGGCGGATCACCTGAGGTTGGGAGTTTGAGACCACTCTGACCAACATGGAGAAACCCTGTCTCTACTAAAAATACAAAATTAGCTGGGTATGGTGGTGCATGCCTGTAATCCCAGCTGCTCAGGAGGCTGAGGCAGGAGAATCGCTTGAACCCAGGAGGTGGAGGTCGCAGTGAGCCGGAGATTGCGCCATTGCACTCCAGCCTGGGCAACAAGAGCGAAACTCTGTCCCCCCCCCGCACCCCCCCAAAAAAGGGAAAATTTAGCATTTCTCTTCTGTTGTTGTCTCACCTGGAAATGACTGATAATTATTCCCTAA
Organism: Theropithecus gelada; assembly: GCF_003255815.1. Classification (NCBI taxonomy): domain Eukaryota; kingdom Metazoa; phylum Chordata; class Mammalia; order Primates; family Cercopithecidae; genus Theropithecus; species Theropithecus gelada. The sequence goes on from NC_037675.1 coordinate 93,461,059, forward strand.
AGTCTGTTCTCCCTTTCATATATAGTAATTGAGCCCCCACTTTTTACCTGGATGCATGACAGCCAAGATGCCAGTGTCCCTATTGCACCCGCTCATCCCTTTACCACTTTTGTGCACACCAGCCAGCACCTGTGTCTGTCAGCAGACTGCCTCCAGGCTACTGGAGCCCGTACTCTCCAGGTGCCCGGAGAGCTGAAACGCAACCTTATTCAGCCGGAGTTGAAAAATCTGCAGCTTGCCCGTCCTGTTTTGGACAACTCTAAGATGTGAATATCCTGCCTCCGAACTGTCTGCAGGACTGAGGCTTTGCTTGATAGGATCCCCTTGCTTGGCTTCCTTCCTTTCCATTTTCCACTTTCTTACTCCCCTATGCCCTTTCCGTTTCTTCCTGGAACACTTTTAAAAAATCATTTTCGGCCAGGCGCAGTGTTTCACGCCTGTAATCCCTGCACTTTGGGAGGCCGAGGCGGGCAGATCACCTGAGGTCAGGAGTTTGAGATCAGCCTGGCCAACATAGTGAAACCCTGTCTCTACTAAAAATACAAAAAAAAAAAAAAAAAATAGCCGGGCATGGTGGCACATGCCTGTAGTCCCAGCTATTTGGGAGACTGAGGCAGGAGAATTGCTTGAACCTGGGAGGCAGAGGTTGCAGTGAGCCGAGATCATGCCACTGATCTCCAGCCTGGGTGACAGAGTGAGACTCCATCTCAAAATAAATTAATTAAATAAGTAAATAATCATTTTCACAGGAATCCTCGTCTCAGGATCTGCCTGTAGGGTACTCAAGCTAAGATGCATGGCAACCCAGAATAAAAACCACCTTGTAGCTAGTAGTTGTCATGTTAATCTCTGGCCAATGTAATGTAAATGGAAGGGGTATGCACAACTTTGAGAAGGTAACCTGAAAGAAAAGGTACATAGACTTTTTTTGCCCTCCTTTTTTTTTTTTTAATTGTTTGAGATGGGGTCTCACTCTGTTGCTCAGGCTGGAGTGCAGTGGCGCGATTATAGCTCACTGCAGCCTCAAACCTCCAGGTTCCAGGTATCCTCTCACCTCAACCTCCTGAATATCTGGGACCACAGGTACACGCCACCATGTCCGACTGATTTTTTTTATATCTTGTAGAGATGAGGTCTCCCTATGTTGCTCAAGCTGGTCTCAAACTCATGGGCTCATGTGATCCTCCTGCCTTGGCCTCCCGAAGTGCTGGGATGACAGATATGAGCCACCAAACCCGGCCTCCCTTCTCTTTCTGATTGCTGGGCATGATCACCAACACAGCCATATCAGATCCACGAGCTGACCTTAACCATGGAAGCCATGTACATAAAGCCATTATGTCAGAGGAATGTAAACCAGAGCAACTCCATCTTTTCTTCTTTTTCCTCCCCAAGACGCAGTCTTGCTCTGTCATCCAGGCTGGAGTGCATGGCGCGATCTCTGCTCACTGCAACCTCCACTGCCTCCTGGGTTCAAGTGATTCTCCTGCATCAGCCTCCCAAGTAGCTGGCATAACAGGCGCACGCCAACCACGCCCGGCTAATTTTTGTATTTTTAGTAGAGACGGGGTTTTGCCATGTTGACCAGGCTGGTCTTGAACTCTTGACCTCGTGATCCACCCACCTCAACCTCCCAAAGTTCTGGGATTACAGGCATGAACAACTGCGCCGGGCCGCAACTCTATCTTGAATAGGAGCTGGGTAAAATGAGGTTGAAACCTACTGGGCTGTATTCCCAGATGGTTAAGGCATTCTAAGTCACAGGATGATAATCAAGGTCAACATAAAATACAGGTCATAAAGTCCTTGCCGATAAAACAGGTTGCAGTAAAGGAGCTGGCCAAAACCCACCAAACCAAAAAGGCCACACAAGAGTGACTTCTGGTCCTCCTCAGTGCTACGCTCCCACCAGCACCATGACAGTTTGCGAATGCCATGGCAATATCAGGAAGTTACCCTATATGGTCTAAAAAGGGGAGGCATAAATAATCCACCCCTTGTTTAGCATATCATCAAGAAATAACCATAAAAATGGGCAACCAGCAGCCCTGGGGCGGCTCTATGGAGTAGGGAATTTTTATTCCTTTACTTTCTTAATAAACTTGCTTTTACTTTGCACTGTGGACTTGGCCTGAATTCAAGAACCCTCTCTTGGGGTCTGGATCGGGACCCCTTTCCTGTAACAATTATACAGAAAGAGCAGATTCCTGACACTGTGATGCTGTATCATCCCTGGACTGGCAGTCTCCGCATTTCTTGAAGATGAGAGGAGAAAAAAAACCCATAGCATGTAAAGTCACTGTTATATTAGTTTTTGTTTCCGTTTGAGACGGAGTCTTGCTCTGTCATCTAGTCTGGAGTGCAGTGACACGATCTCAGCTCACTGCAACCTCTGCCTCCCTGGTTCAAGTGATTCTCCTGTCTCAGCCACTTCAGTAGCTGGGATTACAGGCATATGCCACCACACCTGGCTGGTTTTTATATTCTTAGTAGAGATGAGGTTTTACTATGTTGGTCAGGCTGGTCTCGAACTCCTGACCTTGTGATCTGCCTGCCTCAGCCTCCCAAAGTGCTGGGATTACAAGGTGTGAGCCATCGCGCCCAGGAGTTTTTTTTGTTTTTGTTGTTTTTGTTTTTGTTTTACAACCAAACCTAATCCAATGAATGCATCTCCTCTCCTGGTCCCTGTGTTCTTGTGGGTTTATATATTTTGCTTTAACCTAGGTGGGATTTTGGAAGGGAGCAAATATAGTGATCAGTCCTCTGTATTTTTTATGTGATAAGATATGCATAACACAAAATTGACCTTTATAACCATTTTCAATTGTTAAATGGTTATACGGTTCACCGACATTAAGTACATTCATATTGTTGTGCAGCCATCACAACTATCCATCTCCAGAACTTTTTTCATCTTCCTAAACTGAAACTCCATACTCGTTAAATGACTCCCAATTTTCCCCTCTACCATCCCCCGGCAACCACCATTCTACTTTTTGTCTCTGTGAGTTTGGCTATTCCAAGGATCTTATATAAATGGAATTATACACTATTAATACTCTGTATTTAACTAGAAGCCCCTGGAAGATGTGTGAGATGGTGGTTCAAAGCAGTTAAATCTGGCCGGGTTAGGTGGCTCATGCCTGTAATCCCAGCACTTTGGGAGGCCAAGGCGGGTGGATCACCTGAGCTCAGAAGTTCTAAACCAGCCTGGGTAACATGGCAAAACCCCATCTCTAAAAATACAAAATTAGCTGGAGGTGGTGGCCCGCACCTGTAATCCCAGCTATTCAGGTGGCTGAGGCAGGAGAATTGCTTGAGTCCAGGAGGCAGAGTTTGCCGTGAGTCGAGATGGTGCCACTGCACTCCAGCTTAGGCGACAGAATGAGGCCCCGTCTAAAAAAAAAAAAAAAAAAAGGCAGTCTTCTCTGGGTCTGGTAAAAGGGGTTTCAGTGTTGGAGACAGAGATGCCCCTGTGCAGAATTCAAACACAGCTTTTGGAAAAAATGGATCTGGAGAAGGCGCAGAAGCAATGGAGGTGGCATAGAATCTGCTCCCTCCTGGCCTCCTGCGCTAGTTTGAGCCACTTTAGAGGAGTGAAGAACAAGACTTAGCAGGACTCTGAGCACAAGAAGAGCTGCTTGGGGCCCATGTAGTGACATGTGGCTCAGGGCTGAGACAAGGGCCATTCCTTTCTGCTCAGCTTGAATTATAGTACCTCTCTGGTGTTCAACAATTTGACATTTTTGGGCTTGGTATTTTTCCATCTTATTTTTTTTAACCAGGTTATTGGTATGTAAAAAAGCTATTGGTTTTCTTTGATGGATAAATGAATAAGCAAAATGTGCATATATCATACAACGGAATATTATTCAGCTTTTAAAAAGAAGAAAATTCGGACATATGCTACAACATGGATGAACCTTGACAGGCAAAGTGAAATACACTAGTCACAAAAAAAACCCTACAAATACTGAATGATTCCACTTATATGAGATACTTAGAATTATAGAGACAAAGTAGAATGGTAGTTGTCAGGGGCTGGTGAAGGGAGGAAGGATAGAGAGCCATACTGACTGAGCTCCTTTCTACCCTAATACAAGAGACTCTCATAGGCAGGAATATCATCACCCTTATTCAGCCTGAAGAAGTTACAGAAGATGGATCTTCATCCCTCCGCAACCCTTAGGATTAAGGGTTGTCTTATAAAAGGGAGTAGGGAAATATCAGAGGCGTTTGAACCAGAGCAACTCCATCTTGAATAAGGGCTGGGTAAAATGAGCCTGAGACCTACTGGGCTGCATTCCCAGATGGTTAAGGCATTCTAAGTCACAGGATGAAATAGAAGGTCTGCACAAGATACAGGTCATAAAAAACTTGCGAGTAAAACAGGTTGCAGTAAAGAAGCCAGCTGAAAAAGCCAAGATGGCAATGAAATGACCTCTGGTCCTCACTGCTGCACTCCCGTAAGCACCATGATAGTTGACAAATGCCATAGCAATGCTGCGAAGTTACCCTAAACGGTCTAAAAAGGGGAGGCATGAATAATCCACCCCTTGTTTAGCATATCCTCAAGAAATAACCAGCCAGGCGAGGTGGCTCATCCCAGCACTTTGGGAGGCCAAGGCAGGTGGATCACGAGGTAAAGAGATCGAGACCTTCCTGGCCAACATGGTGAAACCCTGTCTCTACTAAAAATACAAAAATTAGCTGGGCATGGTGGCACACACCTGTAGTCCCAGCTACTCAGGAGGCTGAGGCAGGAGAATTGCTTGAACCCAGGAGGCAGAGGTTGCAGTGAGCTGAGATCATGCCAATGCACTCCAGCCTGGCAACACAGCGAGATTGTGTCTCAAAAAAAAAAAAAAAAAAAAAAGGGGGGGGGGGGGGGTGGGCAACCAGCAGCCCTCAGGGCTGCTCTGCCTATGGGGTAGCCATTCTTTTATTCCTCTACTTTCTTAATGAACTGGCTTTCAATTCTTTCAATTTATGGACTTGCCCTGAATTCATTCTTGCACAAGATCCAAGAACCCTCTTGGGGTCTGGATCGGGATCCCTGTCCTGTAACATACTATGTTTCAAAATTTGTGCCCAATCCTAATTAAAGCTAAAATGAATAGACAACCCTAAATGTGAAGACAATATATTCCTCAATCAGTCTAGGTGGAGTCCAATCATTACATTTGGATTCTGGTGTCCAGAGTTAGATACAATGAGGAAAAGCAGCACTCTTAAAAATTGCTACTAATGTGCTTTGGCCCTCAGGGTTAAAAATCAATTGAGCAAACATTTATGATTTTTTTAAGGCAGTATTCTGTCTCTCTTTTTTTTTTAATAGAGATGGGGTCTCTTTATGTTGCCCAGGCTGGTCTCGAACTCCTGGGCTCAAGTGATCCTTCCACCTCGGCCTCTCAAAATGCTGGGATTAAAGGCATGAGCCACTGGCACCCTGCCAATTGAGCAACCATTTTAAAAATATATTTCAAATAAAAATTTGGAATTCTTAGCTTCTCTTGGAAAAGACTCAGGATCCAGTAATAATGGACCTTTTGGCAGGCAGTAAGCTGGAATAGAATATCAATGGACTGTGCTGGCCTGCGTTACTCATATTCACCACCACAGCTGGTTAAGAACAATCCATAAAACCGTGCTTCTCAAGCTTCACTCTACACTTCAGTGTCCTGGGGATCTTGCAAAAAGTGCAAGTTCTGATTCAGTAGGTCTGAGTGTGGCCTGAAACTCTGCATTTCTGAAAAACTCACAGGTGATACAGATGTTGCTGGTCCTCCATCCACACTTTTTTCCTGCTTTGTCGCCCAGGCTAGAATTACAGTGGCAAGATCATAGCTCACTGCAGCCTCAAACTCCTGGGCTCAAGCAGTCCTCCTGCTTCTGCCTCCTGGGTAGCTGGAATTACAGATGCAAGCCACAAAGCTCAGCTCTAATCATACTTTGAATAGCTATGAATGAACAATAAACACAAATTCAAAAGGAAATAGAAAAGCAAACATTATCTTTATTTAATAATCTTTGATATTTAAAATACAACTCATTGAACATCCACACTAACAACAGAATCCTCAGTGTTCAACAGTGCTTTGGAAGCCCGGCTTTTCTAAGGACCAGACAGGAAGGCCTATGTGTGTAATAACAGCAAATGAACTTACGAGGGAGCACACACAGAGGGGCTGCAGGGCTGGGTCCTGAGCAAGGGGCACTGCCACAGTGCACTTGTATCATGGCCAAACAACAATGCTTTTTGTTTCAGATATTTTCTGCACTTGAATTTCAAATATTTTACTTATACAGAACAGTAATTTTTAAAAAGTTATTCCTAATAGCCCAGTGTTGTAAAAATTAGATAATCACATTTAAAATGTATGTTTTTGTCTTTCAAAAAAAACATTAAAAAAATTCAGAAAACATTCCTTGAACTATGTAACAGACAACTGAGAGCTTCCTAAGTGCCTCAGGAACATCCGTGTGTATTTCACTAGTTTCCCATTGCTTTGTCTATGCATCCACCAGCTTAAAATGTTTTTTGATATGCTATTAAACATGCCAGTGACGATAAATTTAGAAGTTATTAGCATTCATTCTTAAAATGTCAGACCATTTGGAAAAAATAAAAATAGCAAAGGTTTTCTTCAAATTAAAAAACAAAATCAAAATTCTAGAATTTACCAACCATGTCAATGATCTTCATTCATGAAAGCAAATTAGAACAAAAGACATTTTTCTTATGTTTAAGACTTTAAAAAACTACAAAGCCAGCTCATTTTTCAAAGCAAAAAATGCTGGTTATAAAGGGACCAGGAATAAAAGAAAGTTTTTATTTTGAATATGAAAAATAAAAAGTTATTTACATTGCTGACATGATTAGTTGATCCAATCTGGTATTTCTTAATTAGGATCACATATATCATATGTCTATACTTGTTAAGGACTCGATACAACAAACAATTCACTTTGAAAACAGTAGCCCAAGGCCAGGCATGGTGGCCTGCACCTGTAATCCCAGCACTTTGGGAGGCTGAGGCAGGCGGATCACCTGAGGTCAGGAGTTTGAGACCAGCCTGACTAACATGGTGAAACCCCGTCTCTACTAAAAACAAACAAACAAACAAAGGAAAAGAAAGGAAAGAAAGGAAGAAAGAAAAGAAAGAAAGAAAGAGAAAATAGTAGCCCAAGGAAAAAAAAAACCTTTAAGACAAGAGTTTCACTCATTGCCCAGGCTGGAGTGCAATGGCACAATCTCAGCTCACGGCAACCTCCGCTTCCTGGGTTCAAACAATTCTCCTGCCTCAGCCTCCCAAGTAGCTGGGATTACAGGTGCCCGCCACCACACCCAGCTAATTTTTATATTTTTAGTAGAGACAGGATTTCACCATGTTAGTCAGGCTGGTCTTGAACTCCTGACCTCAGGTGATCCACCTGCTTCAGCCTCCCAAAGTGCTGGGATTACAGGCGTGAGCCACCACACCCGGCCGGGATCAAGTTTTAAATAGCAAGTCATATATATATATATACACACACACACACACACATATATATATACATATACATATATATTTTTTTTCGGAGACAGAGTCTCACTCTATTGCGCCAGGCTGGAATGCAGTGGTGAGCCCTCGGCTCTCTGCAACCTCTGCCTCCCAGGTTCAAGCGATTCTTAGTCTCCTGAGTAGCTGGGATTACAGGTGTGTGCCACCACGCCCAGCTAATTTTTGTATTTTTAGTAGAGACGAAGTTTCACCATGTTGCCCAGACTGGTCTTGAACTCCTGCCCTGAAGTGATCTGCCCGCCTCAGCCTCCTGAATTGCTGGGATTATAGGCGTGAGCCACTGTGCCCAGCCTGGAGGTCATCAATATTAATGATCGAATCCTCCTAAAAATTTAAAACATCAAGATTTATTTTTCTACTTAAGATTTTAAAATTATATTTTGATTATGCATTGAATCTATTTTGTATTTGTACAAGTCCAATGGGCCAGTTTTAAGAGTTTTAAGAATTTCGTAGCTCTTGGCACTAGCATGATTTTTTTTTTTTTTTTTGAGATGGAGTCTCACTCTGTCGCCCAGGCTGGAGCGCAATGGCACCATCTCGGCTCACTGTAACCTCTGCCACCCAGGTTCCAGTGATTCTCCTGCCTCAGCCTCCCAAGTAGCTGGGATTACAGGCACCTGCCACCGCGCCCAGCTAATTTTTGTAGTTTTTACTACAGACGGAGTTTCACCATCTTGGCCAGGCTGGTCTTGAACTCCTGACCTCGTGATCCACCCACCTTGGCCTCTCAAAATGCTGGGATTACAGGTGTGAGCTACCACGCCCGGCCGGCACTAGCATGATTTCAAAAATAGTATCAAAAATTCAGACATTCAAAATGTGATTTAGGCTCTGACTGGAATAAAATTTATTCAACTTAATATTAAATGAAACAATATGGACTACTGGTAGTTTTGTCTATAATGATACTCAACTGGTTTTGAGTTTTTTTCCTCATTGGCTTTGGCATCATGAATAAAGCCTTAAGAAAAATCAAGTTTTAAGGACAAAAACAAAGCACCTCCTTAAACAAAATATTCTGTGAATTGTAAATTATTTGGCCAAGATCTTAGTATAGAGTTTACCTGCAGCAGCCTTTTCAAACAGTTTATATTACTGAAATATTTATATGTTGATTACTGTAAAAAACATATATTGATGGTTTTAGATCAGAGATTAACTATTCTGAATTTTTAAAACATAAATTACTCATTAAATCCATGACATCTGAAAATATGAAAGTGGTATTTCCAAGGCTTATTTAAACTTCTACTAGCATCACCACTGTACATACTTGATCCCAGTAATACAAATTATACATTAGAAAAATGATACCAATAGTTTAAATATTAAACATTAAGATGTTCCCAATTAGTAAAACAGAATGGAAATCTTTAATACAGTTCTTAGCAGGACAGTTCTTGTGAATTTAGTTGTTCCTGACTTTCTTGCAGGTGGTTTACAGTAAATGGCAGTACCTGATACATAAGCTATAGCTTTGCATAACTTTTAACTTTTGTGATACTATGGTTACTTGCACTGGCATATTTTCATACTGGCCAATCAATTAAGAAATAGAATCTAAACATTCAATTACATTTAAGCCAACCCCACCAAGATGGCAGTTCACTAGTGATTCTGGATCTGCCTGCTAAATGTAACAATTTCACAACAAACTACACAAACACATTCAAACGCATCCAGTGTGCGCTCACCTCTGCTTTAAAAACTCTCCAGCTGGCCAGGCGCGGTGGCTCATGCCTGTAATCCCAACATTTTGGGAGGCCAAGGCAGGCAGACCACCTGAGGTCCGGAGTTCGAGACCAGCCTGGCCAAACATGATGAAACCATGTCTCTACCAAAAATACAAAAATCAGCTGGGTATGGTGGTGGGCGCCTGTAATCCCAGCTACTCTGGAGGCTGGGGCAGAAGAATCGCTTGAACCCAGGAGGTGGAAGTTGTAATGAGCCGAGATCACGCCACTGCACTCCAGCCTGGGCAACAGAGCGAGACTCTGTCTCAAAAAAAGCAAAAACAAAAACAACCAAAAAAACCTCTCTAGCAAATAAAAGTCAAACATGCCGTATTTTCTTAAGTGCTTTAACTAGGGTATATATGAACTTTATAAATGCTAAAATTAAAATTTTAAAATGCATATTGGTTTTCTCATTTTTATATTAGGTAGCTCATCAATTCAAGTGTATGAAAAGTTTAACGTAACTTTTCAATGGAAAAAGGTAATGAACAAATATCCATGGAAAATATGACTAACACACCTGTAATAATTAACATAAATGTTCAGTCTTAAAATATTTAGCTTTTTAAATCTTGAGGGAGTAGTACTAAAGTCTAACATCTCTTGTAGTTTTAAAGTTTTATAATTCTTCTGAAACATTTTTAATTATTAAAAGAAAACTTTAGATTTTAAAATAAAACTATCCTTTTGTGTAAGGGAAACTTCAGAAAACTTTGGCACAAAATAATGACTTAAAAAATCTGTTATATCCAAGAAAAAGCTATTTCATAATCATAAATAAAAGATATTTTTTCTTCTCTTTTCAGTTAGCAATAAATCCTAGATCAAAAAACTTTCCCTGATGAAATGTGTGCAGCCACACACCAGTAGGGCAATATACCATACTTTAATTTTCTAAGTTGTCAGCTGAAATTTCTTGGATTTTAGCTTATGAACAATTCAACATTCAAAAGAGCTTCAAAAGGGGCTGGAGAATGAGGGATGGGGAACACAGAAACTAAAACATCAAATTCAGAGAGACACGGTTTTCACCAAAATGGTACTATCCTATTGACCCAGCAAGAAACTCTCTGTACATCTCAGTTAAAGAGAATATTTATCAAAACTATGGACTTTCTTATTTACAGACCCACTAAGTACTGTGACTTCTACAGTTCTTAAGCTATCTAAAGATGATGCAAGTGCCAAATCACAGTATAAATTTAAACATTTTCATTAATTATTTTCATGTTCTAGATCACCATCTTTGACAAGCTATACCTACTAAAAGATGTGAAGTAGACACCTATATTCCATGACTCAACTGTAAAGAGAACAGAAAGCTCCAGTCATAGGAGAAAAAAATAAAATAAAACTGCTATTAAAATTGAAGGCCAAATTTCATGTATTATACATTCATGGTGGGTACGTATGTTTAGTCTTCTAACAGAAGGAGACTTGCCTGCATACTATGCTTCTCCTAGTTTTCTCAATTGGAGAAGGAAAAAATAAGGCGCAGGAAGAAGGGGTTGCAACAAAGCTGTAAGGTTTTGATGTAAGTGAAAAGATATTCATAAAGCATCTGGGAAAGCACATGCTCACACATTTTAAAAAACGCTCATTTATTCTCAAGTACTTGCGCAGGGCTGATTTCAGAGTTTAGGAATGCACCAGTCATGAAATAATGATCCCATCACAGGACTTAAAATGCTAGACCTCAGAAAAGATTACCATCTTTCAAAAGAATTGTGGGAAAATAATGAAAACCAGGTCACAGAAAAGTTGTGATCAGAGAAAATGACACAAGAAAACACTGGAGCACACAGTATACAGTTGAAGGGAGGACTGTTTAACCTTCTAGAACCATTACTATTATCAACACAGACTAGAGATACTTTCCTGAAAGGTTAATTTGGTTAATAAGAAAGTCACTATTAGATGATGTGAGCCAAATTATCTACAAGAGAGAAAAAGAAAACTGGAAAAAGCCTGAGGCAAGAGCTAATTAGCTGGTCTGCAAAAAGATCCAAGAAAAATGCCCTAATTTTAGACATGTTAGATATTGCACACTCAAAAAAGAAAAAGAAACATTTAGAAAACTATTTTATATGTCTTTAATTGCTGAATGCCTCTTTGGCTAATATTTGGGAGATCATTTTTTAGTCCTACAACTGACGCATTGTTCCACTTTCCCATCATTTTGTTTGCAAACCACTAAAAGTCTTATTTCCTCATCTCTTTGACACATTACCAAAGTGGACCCTATGCTGTAATCACACAGAATAATGTTGGAAAGTATGAATATCTCAATTATTTTTTAAAGGTATTATTTTTTTCCTTCTGTTTTCAAATCATTTCTGACAGTTTCTAAAGACATGGTCACAGCTGCCTGAAGCATGTCTTCTTCACCCATAGCATCACCTGTTGGGAAACAAAACCACATTTCTTTAAAATTTCCAGAAAATTCTCAAAGTCATCAAAAGGTAAGCTCTCAGAAAATGTATTTCTATTTGAGCGCGAGTTTCTTTTTTTGATTTAATGCATATAAAGCAAAACTTACTTTTATAGTTCTATATATTTTGACAAATACACTGTCAAGATATACAACCATTCCATTGCCCCAGAAAACTCCCTCATGCTGCCCCTTTGTGGTCAATCCCCAATTCCTAATCCCAGCTAGCCAACAGTATATTCTCTGTCCAACAGTTTCATCTTTTCCTGCATGTCATATAAAAGGCATCAGTAGATATGTAGCCTTTTGAATATGGCTTCTTTCACTTAGTGTAATGCATTTGGGATTTGTTGTGTATATCACCAATTTGTTGTGTATATCAACAATATCAGCAGTTCATGTTGATATACTCATGTTGTGATATACTCATGTTGTGTATATCAACAATTCATGTTGATATACTCATGTTGATATACACAACAAAAACCCAACTTTCTATTTTGAAATAATTGTCAATTCAAAGGAAGTTGCAAAGATATTTCAGAGAGGTTTCGGGTATTCTTTTGCCCAATTTCACCCAACAGTTACATCTTATGTAACTAAAGATCAAACTAAAACCTAGATAGTGACATTGGCACAATGTTATATGTAGTTCTACACGGCATTTTATCACACATGTGTATTCATGTAACCATGAGCACTACAATCAAGACATAGAAGTGTTATAATACCACAAAGATCTCCCTCCTATCGATTTATATTCACACCCACCTCTCTTTCACCCACTTTCTCTAACTAGCGGCAACCACTAATATGTTCTCTATCTCTATACAGCTGTCATTTTTAGAACGTTGAACAAATGGAATCATACAGTATAAGACCCTTTGAGGCTTTTTTGCACTCAGCATAATGCCCCTGAGATCCAGCCACGGTGCTGCCTGTGCCAACAGTTGGTTTCTTTTTAATCCTGACAGTAGAGTATTACATGCTATGGATGTACTACAGTTTGTTTCACTGTAGGACATTTTGGTCATTTCCAGTTTTTGATTATTACAAGTAAAGCTGCTATAAACATTCATGTACATGTTTTTGTGAGAATATAAATTTCTATTTTTGGCTGGGCACAGTGGCTCAAGCCTGTAAAACTAGCACTTAGGGAGGCCAAGGCAGGCAGACTGCTTGAGCCCAGGAGTTCAAGACCAGCCTGGGCAATTGTGTCAGTGGAACAATGCATCAGTTGTAGGTCTAAATAATGATCTTCCAGGCTGGGCGCAGTGGCTCACACCTGTAATCCCAGGACTTTGGGAAACTGAGGCGGGTGGATCACGAGGTCAGGAGTTCGAGACCAGCCTGACCAACATGGTGAAACCCCATCTCTACTGAAAATACAAAAAATTAGCCAGTCATGGTGGCACACGCCTGTAGTCCCAGCTACTTGGGAGGCTGAGGCAGGAGATTCGCTTGAACTCAGGAGGCAGAGGTTGCAGTGAGCCGAGATCACGCCACTGCACTCCAGCCTGGGTGACAGAGTGAAACTTCTGCCAGAAGAAGGAAGAAGAAGGAGGGAGGGAGGAGGAGGGAGGGAGGAGGAGGAGGAGGAGGAGGAGGAGGAGGAGGAGGAGAAGAAGAAGGATCTTACAAATATTAGCCAAAGAGGCATTCAGCAATTAAAGACATTTAAAATAGTTTTCTAAATGTCTGTTTTTCTTTTTTGATTGTGCAGCATTGCCCAGGCTGGTCTTGAACTCCTGGGCTCAAGCAATCTGCCTGCCTTGGCCTCTCTAAGTGCTAATTACAGCACTTACGGAGTGTAATACTGAAAAAAAAAATAAAAAAATTAAATAAATAAATTTCTGTTTTTCTGGGACAAATGCCCGGGAGTATAGATGCTATGTCATATGGTCAGGGTATGTTACGTTTCTAAACAAATAGTGAAATTACTTTCCAAAGTGCCTGCATCAATTCAAAAGAAATATAAAAAGGTTACCTCCCTTTATATACTTTGACCCTCCTTCATTTGTAACATAATTGCCTTAAATATTTCCAGTATATATACTGAAAAACAAATCAGTGCTATAATTCTTGCTTCAACCATCCATTTAGAAAATTCAAAAGGAGGGTAAAGTCTATTGTGTTTACCCATATTTTACTCTTTTTATTGTTCTTCCTTCCTGATGTTCCAAAATTACTTCTTTTATCATTTCTTTTCGGTTTAGAGAAATTCCTTTAGCCATTCTTTTAGGGTAGGTCTGCTGAAGAAAAATTGTTAATTTTCCCTTCACTCCTGAAGGATATTTCTCTGGATGTGTAACTCTGGGTTTAGAGTTGTTTTCTTGTTTTTGTTTTTTTAGACGAGGTCTCGCTCTGTCACTCAGGCTGGAGTACAGTGGCACAAGCTTGGCTCGCTGCAACCTCCACTTCCCGAGTTCAAGCAATTCTCTTGCCTCAGCCTCCTGAGTAGCTGGGACTACAGGTGCCCACCAACAAGCCCGGCTAAATTTTTTTTTTTTTTTTGAGACGGAGTCTCACTCAACTGCCCAGGCTGGAGTGCAGTGGCCCAACCTTGGCTCACTGCAACCTTTGCCTCCCAGGTTCAAGCAATTCCCCTGCCTCGGCCTCCCAAGTAGCTAGGATTACAGGCGTGTGCCACCACACCCAGCTAAATTTTGTATTTTTAGTAGAGACAGGGTTTCCCCATGTTGGCCAGGCTGGTCTCGAACTCCTGACTTCAGGTGATCCTCTCACTTCAGCCTCCAAAAGTGCTGAGATTACAGGTGTGAACCACCGTGCCCAGCCTAGAGATTTTTTCTTTCAGCACTAGAAAAATTGTTGTATGTATCCCTTCCTTCTGGCCTTTATGATCTCTGATGGGAAATCTGCTGTCATTCAAATTGCTGTAGGTAAGGTCGTTTCTTGCTAATTTCAAGATTTTCATTTTTTGTCTGCAGTGTTCAGAAATCTGACTATGATATGTCTCTGTGAATTTCTTTGAGTTTATCATATTTGAACTTCATTCAGCTTTTTCAATCCATAGGTTTCTGACTTTTGCCAAATTTGGGAATTTTTCAGCCATGACTTCTTCCTCCAATATTTTTTCAGCCCCACCCTCTTTCTCCTCTCCTTCTGGGACTCCATGACATAAATTTAGATGGAGTCTTGCTCTGTTGCCCAGGCTGGAGTGCAGTGGCGCAATCTTGGCTCACTGCAGCCTCTGTCTCCCAGGTTTCAGTGATTCTCCTGCCTCCGCCTCCCCAGTAGCTGAGATTACAGGCGTGCGCCACCATGCCTGGCTAATTTTTGTATTTTTAGTAGAGATGGGGTTTCACCATGTTGGCCAATCTGGTCTTGAACTCCTGACCTTAAGTGTTCGGCCCACCTCGGCCTCCCAAAGTGCTGGGATTATAGGTGTGAGCCACCGTGCCCGGCTTGGTGATTTTCAATTGAATCTTGAAAATTTGGGGTATTACATTATGAGAATGTGAATCTTATTTACATCTTCCAATTTGGCAAGCCTCCTCTGACACAGCACTGGCAGCAGGAAAAAGGGAGTGCCACCTCACTACAACCAGAGGGGAGTGAAAGTTCAGGCTTCTTCAAGGCCTGTGATAACACGGAGTGGTGGTCATGGGCATTACTGCTGAATGCACACGGGAGTTCTAGTCCCCTAGTCTTCCACTGACATCTCTCTGACTGGGAGGGAGAGGAATGCCTTGTTACTGATCCCCACGTGGCCTCCACGGACATTGTGGAGGTGTCCTTGTTACTGCTGGACGCCAGCAACAGTCTGGATTCTCTACTAGGCCTCTTCTCTGACATTACCCCCATAGGAGCCAGAGAGATGCCTATGTATTATTAGGTGGACGTTCAGGCTCCCTGTGACCACTGACACCGTGGGAAAGGAGTGTTATCACCTCCTGGAGGGAAGGAAAACCCCAGCTCCCCAGGCAGCCTTCTCTGACACCATGTTGGCTGGGAAAGGGGAGAAGTGTACCTTATGACTTCCAGGTTGGGGTACATATCTTGACTTCCACTCGGCCTTTGCTGACAGGGTTTGGGGCCAGTTTATTCTGTGGTGTTTGACTGTAGTCAAGTGCTTATTATCTAAAAGTTTTTGTCTTGCTAGGCTGCCTCTTTTGGCTAAAGAGAGCAGGCTTTTTATGGGGTTTTCTCTTGGTCTGAGCCCACAGCTTCTCCAGCACCAAGCCCAGGATAAATGCGGCAAAAAGAAAATCCAGGCCACTCCCCACCACGCTGCTCCTCTGGTTCCAAGGTCTGTCTTCTCTCTGCCTTTGAGATTCAGCTCGTTTTTTTTTCTTTTTGAGACGCAGTTTTGCTCTTGTTGCCCAGGCTAGAGTGCAATGGTGCGATCTCAGCTCAGCGCGACCTCTGCTTCCCGGGATCGAGCAATTCTCCTGCCTTAGCCTCCCAAGTAGCTGGGATTACAGGCATGCGCCACCATGCCCAACTAATTTTGTGTTTTTAGTAGAGACAGGGTTTCTGCACGTTGGTCAGGCTGGTCTTGAACTCCCGACCTCAGGTGATCTGCCCACCTCAGCCTCCCAAAGTGCTGGGATTACATGTGTGAGCCACCGCGCCTGGCCCAGCTTATGTTTTATACAAATGTTGAGGTGTCTTGGCTGTACTTAAGAGGAGGAATAGAAAAAAGTACCAGTTCATCCCTTTTATTATTCAATTGTTTGGATATACCACAGTTTGTGTATTCGTTAACTAAATGAAGGTCTACATTTAGGCAGTTTATAATTTTGGGCAATTATGAATAAAGATGCTATAATCTTTTTTTGTTTTTTTTGAGATGGAGTTTCGGTCTTGTCGCCCAGGCTGAAGTGCAGTGGTACGATCTTGGCTCACTGCAACCTCTGCCTCCTGGGTTCAAGTGATTCTCCTGCCTCAGCCTCCTGGGATTACATGTGCCCACTATCACACCCAGAAAATTTTTGTATTTTTTAGCAGAGATGGGGTTTCACCATGTTGGCCAGGCTGGTCTTGAACTCCTGACCTCAGGTGATCCACCAGCCTCGGCCTCCCAAAGTGCCGGGATAACAGGCGTAAGTCACTGTGTCCAGCCCTTTTTTTTTGAGACAGTCTTGCTCTGTCACCCAGGCTGGAGTATAGTGGCACGATCTCGGCTCACTGCAACCTCCGCCTCCCGGGTTCATGTGACTCTCCTGCCTCAGCCTCCTGAAGAGCTGGGACTACAGGTGCCCGCCATCATGCCTGGCTAATTTTTGTATTTGAAGTAGAGACGGGGTTTTGCCATGTTGGCCAGGCTGGTCTTGAACTCTTCACCTCAGGTGATCCACCAACTTCGGCCTCCCAAAGTGCTGGGATAATAGGCATGGGCCACCATGCCTGGCCAGCTATAAGCATTTGATACAAGTTTTTATGTGAACCTAAGTTTTCTTTTCTCTTGGTTATATATACATGATTAGGATGGCTGGATCATATGGCTAAGTATACATTTATCAAAAAAATGCCAAACTGTTTCCCAAAGCTGTACACTTTTACATTCCCATTAACAGTGTATGAGTCTCAGCTGCCTGGATCCTTGCCAACACTTGGTATTGTCAATTTTATTTCCTCATTAAGCCACACCTACAAGGGTGCCGTGGTATCTCATTGTGGTTTTATTGTGCATCTCCCTGTGACTAGTGATGCTGAGAGTCTCTTCATGGGCTTGTCATCCCTATGTCTTATTTGGTGAAGTACCTTTGCAAATTCTTCACCTTTTCATTGAGTTGCTCTCTTATTGTTCAGTTTTAAGAGTTCTTTATATATTCTGCTTACAATTTCTTTGTCAGATACAGTTACTTTTTCTCTCAACTTCTACTACTAATTGGCCAAACTTTAAGACATATTTAAACCGAGACCTGGAAAGTAACTCTGCACTTCCCATTGTTATTTAGATTATACTCAAGTATTTTTCATTTTCCGGGTGGTAAAATGTATTTATTTTTCACCTACTAATATTCATGATTTCTGGCCGGGCACAGTGGCTCACACCTGTAATCCCAGCACTTTGTGAGGCCAAGATCATGAGGTCAGGAGATTGAGACAATCCTGGCTAACACAGTGAAACCCTGTCTCTACTAAAAATACAAAAAATTAGCCAGTTGAGGTGGCAGGCACCTGTAGTCCCAGCTACTTGGGAAGCTGAGGCAGGAGAATGGCGTGAACCCGGGAAGCGGAGCTTGCAGTGAGCTGAGATCGCACCACTGCACTCCAGCCTGGGTGACAGAGCGAGACTCCGTCTCAAAAAATAAAAAATAAAAAATAAATAAAAAATCATGATTTCTAAGGAATTTTTGGAGACTGTACAAATTACTGTGAAGTTTAAATTATTATGTTAAAGTAGTCATTAAATGTTCTAGAAATCCTCTCCTGCCTTGGTTTCCCAAAGTGCTGGGATTACAGGTGTGAGCCACCACATCTAGCTTTTTTTTTTTTTTTTTTTGGGTAACTGCTCCTTAATCCAGGGAAATTTAGTAGATTAAAAATTTACTTAAGAGTCTTAATATGATTAAAGAGGGGATGAAGAATAATGTAAAGCAAAAATCAGATGCAGCCCATATGTCAGATAAAAGTGTGAAGGTAGCGAACATGATGAATGGTGAGCAGGCCTTACCTAGATCACTCCCAAGTGCTCCTGAACTGGTGGTTGGCCTTTCACATGGATGTGAACTCTGTTCTGATAGGTCCCCCTGCTGCTGCTGCTGCTGCTGCTTCTGCTGTTGCTGCTTTTGCTGCTGTCTGAAACATTCAAAAGTGAATGTATATTTAAAAAACAAAACTTAAAAGAATAAATACACCATGAGAAAAACTATTCATGTGGAAAATACACTGTTCCACAAATCAAAGTAGTCACTGACATTAAAAGAATGCAAGAGCAGTTAGTCTGATATAGATTACTTTAAAATATAGAAGTGCTGATCCTAGAAAACCTAGACATAAAATTTAAATTTATCAGACAAATTAAGAGGTAGGTATTTTCATCACAAAATAACCTATCATGGCCAGGCATGGTGGCTCACACCTGTAATCCCAGCACTTTGGAAGGCCGAGGCAGGTGGATGGCCTGAGGTCAGGAGTTTGACACCAGCCTGGCCAACACAGTGAAACCCCATCTCTACTAAAAATACAAAAATTAGCCAGGTGTGGTGGCAGGCACCTGTAATCCCAGCTACTTTGGGAGGCTGAGGCAGGAAAATCACTTGAAATGGGAAGGTAGAGATTGCAGTGAGCCAAGATCGCGCCACTGCACTCCAGCCTGGGTGACAGAGCAAGACTCTGTCTCAAAAAACAAACACACACACAAACAAACAAACCTATCATACAAAAAGATTCACTGGTAGCTATTCTTATGCAAATGAGTGTTGGTTTATAGACCCTTAATATTGTTGAAAGTCACTGAAAATAAGTACCTTTGATCAGATAAAGCATCTCAAACTACCATGTGAGTTAACATAATGTTTCCATGGCTGGCTCATTCTTTTGATTCAGGTCTGAGCTTAACAATCTCCCCAGAGATGCCTTTCCTGACCATCCCACCAAAAGTAGCCATCTGACATTCTCATTATTTCATCACTTTGTTTTAATTCTCAGCATAAACTTACCATCTGGTGTTCTCTTTATTTCCCTCTTTATGGCGTGTAAGCTAATGAGAGTGCAAATGTTAACTTGTTCATCTATTTCAACAGTGCTGATAACCGTGCTGTTACAACATAGTAAGCATTTACTGAACACTTGATAAATGAAAACTACTATTTAACACACATTATCAGATTTTAAGTAATATTGATTGCATTCAGCTCCTCTGTAATTTTTTCAAAAGGAAAAACAATGTAATTCAAATCCCCACTTTTAAAATGTTTAAACATGATAGTTATGATGTAAATATGTAGGAATACATTCTTGTACTCAGAAAATACACACTGAACAACTGAGACATAATGGAAAATCATATCTGCGTATTATTCCCAAATGGTTCAGAAAGGCCAACAATTGGGGAATCTGGGTGAAGGATATAAGGCGCTCTGTGTACTATTTCTGCTTTTATGTAAATCTGAAATTACAGGTCAAACATCCCAAATCCGAAAATCTGAAATAGAAATGCTCCAAAATCAGAAACTTTTTGAGCATCAACATGATACTCAAAGGAGGTGCTCAGTGCAGCACTTCAGATTTGAGATTTTGGATTTGGAATGCTTAACTGGCAAGTATAGTGCAAATATTCACAAATCCTATAAAACCCCAAATCTAAAACACTTCTAGTCTCAAGCATTGTGGATAAGGGATACTCAATCTAGATTTCATACATGTAAATACAAACACAGAAAAACAAAAACCAAAACTTACCAACAGCTGACAATCTCAGTGAGAAGCCATAGGTTTAAAAAAAAAAAAAAAAAAAAAAGATTGCTTCTCGGTGTTTTGGCTAAGATCAAGGTATTAAAAAAAACAAAAAAAACAAGAAAAACAAAAAAAAACGGGGGTATATAGGAATTTAAAAAGGAACCAGAATTTTTAAACTACCAGCAACAATTATTAATAGAATGACACATTTTTTCTAGAGTTCCTCTCAATTTTGTGTTTTAAAACTGTGAACAATAAAGTTCAACCAATGAGAACTGCAATTTTTCCCTGTTGGTCTCTAAGCCCGAATACTGACCTGTGTGTAGGTGTAAGACTTTAGTGTGCATGGCTAACGATGCACATAAGGGCAGTATCCTCCCATTAGCAAATCCTGATGCTGCGACATGGCACAAGAAAGACGGACTGAGTATGGAGAATTCCTGGCACATCAGCTATCACTCCATGCCCTCTTCCCCTCCACTCAAGAAGGTATGTGAGAATGCAAGGGAGTGACAGGTAAGATAGCAATTTTAGAGGAATAGCCTTTATTCTACTTTTAGTTTATGAAAAGTCAGAAGTAAATCAATTGCCCACCTTGAAACAATGTTGACACCTTCCAGCTGTGAAGACACTGAGATGG
The DNA here is from genome assembly GCF_003255815.1 of Theropithecus gelada. Lineage (NCBI taxonomy): Eukaryota > Metazoa > Chordata > Mammalia > Primates > Cercopithecidae > Theropithecus > Theropithecus gelada. The sequence continues at coordinate 93,481,804 of NC_037675.1, forward strand.
AACATGTTTAAGTGGCACTCAGCATCCACTCCCACTGTGCCATTAATATTATAGAGGCTACAAAGCTAAAAGCTACATGTCTTAGATTATTTTACAAGTAGGATTCTGGTTGCAAATTAAGTGCTCACATGAGCTTTAAAAGGCCGAAATGGGTTGAGCACGGTGGCTTGCGCCTGTAATCCTAGCACTTCGGGAGGCCAAGGCAGGTGGATCACCCGAGGTCAGGAGTTCAAGACCGGCCTGGCCAACATGGCGAAACTGTCTCTACTAAAAATACAAAAATTGTCTGGGCATGGTGGCTCATGCCTGTAATCCCAGCACTTTGGAAGGCTGAGGCGGGCAGATCACGAGGTCAGGAGTTCGAGACCAGCCTGGCCAACATGGTGAAACCCCATCTCTGTTAAAAATACAAAAAAATTAGCTGGGTGTGTTGGTGCGTGCCTGTAGTCCCAGCTACTTAGGAGGCTGAGGCAGGAGAATTGCTTGAACCCGGAAGGAGGAGGTTGTAGTAAGCCCAGATCATACCACTACACTCCAGCCTGGGTGACAGAGCAAGACTCTATCTCAAAAAAACAAAACAGAAACAAAAGTTAGGCAGGCATGGTGCTGCACAGCTGTAGTCCCAGCTACTCGGGAGGCTGAAGCAGGAGAATTGCTTGAAACTGGAAGTCAGAGGTTGCAATGAGCCAAGACGCCACCATTGCGCTCTGGTCTGGGCAACAGAGTAAGACTCCATCTCAAAAAAAAAAAGGCACAAATGGGCCAGGCATGGTGGCTCACGCCTGTAATCCCAACACTTTGGGAAGCTGAGGCGGGCGCATCACCTGAAGTCAGGAGTTCGAGACCAGCCTGGTCAACATGGCAAAAATCCACCTCTACTAAAAATAAGAAAATTGGCTGGGCGCAGTGGCGGGTGCCTATAATCTCAGCTACTCAGAAGGCTGAGGCAGGAGAATTGTTTGAAGCTGGGAGGTGGAGGTTGCAGTGAGCCAAGATCACACAACTGCACTCCAGCCTGGGCGACAGACAAGAGTCTGTCTCAAAAAATAAAATAAAATAAATAGGCAGAAATAAGGCCAGCCATCTACCTACTTTGGTTGTTCTCTGGTGGCAAGCAAAGTCATGAAGATGCCAGTCCCAAAATTCTGCTTCACTGCTTTTGCAGTGGGGGCCAGACTTCCCATGTCTAGGCAATTGTGGTGGCAGCTTTCTAAGCCCAGGATCATTGCTATAGCAGTGTGTTCTTAAATTTAATATCCTCATTACCCATTGTGCCAATTGGGGCAGTGGTTACAGCTCTTCCTGCAAGTTGGTTTGTGGTACTCTGGAGGCCTGGCTAAGATCTGCACCTTCATCTTTTCTTAAGATTATGTAAAACCCTAATTTCTCTATTAAGTACTTTTTCTCCTTAAAACATCCCCAGTAGTTTCTGTTTCTCAATACTGTTTGATAAATTATACCATCACTGAAGTGGTGGCTCAAGTATTAGTCAATCAAAAACTCATAGCAATCCATGTCCATGAAGATATTTGTGTCTCTCCTTGTTACAAAACATTTGTAACTATGTTTTTTGTAGCAGAAAGAATCTGCATCTGTTTCAAAGCCACACCTAGAGAAGACATTAATAATTGCCAACATGCATGTATGGAATCCTTTACAGTTTATAAAATAGTTTCACACACATTGCTTAATTTCATACTGATGTGAGTTAAGGCAGGTTTTACAGTGACACAGCTGATGTAGTAGAGTTTTGCTTGGGGTTTTACAGTGGTAAAACAGATTTAGAGACTCCTGCTGGAAAAAATGTCATGGCTTAAAAATATTATTTAATGACTCATAAATTATGAATCTGTAATAGGGAGACTTTTTAACAGTCTATATATATATATATTTTGAGATGGAGTCTCGCTCTGTAGCCCAGGCTGGAGTGCAGTGGCACAATCTCGGCTCACTGCAAGCTCTGCCTCCTGGGTTCACGCCATTCTCCTACTTCAGTCTCCTGAGTAGCTGGGACTACAGGCGCCTGTCACCACGCCTGGCTAATTTTTTGTATTTTTAATAGAGACGGGGTTTCACTGTGTTAGCCAGGATGGTCTCGATCTCCTGACCTTGTGATCTGCCCGCCTCGCCTTCCCAAAGTGCTGGGATTACAGGCGTGAGCCACCACTCCTGGCTTAACAGTATTTTTTACACTAGAGAGAAACTAGTTTTTTTTGTTGTTGTTGTTGTTGTTGTTGTTTTGAGATAAGAGTCTCACTCTTGTCGCCTAGGCTGTAGTGCAACGGCATTACCTCGGCTCACTGCAACCTCTGCCTCCCACGTTCAAGTGATTCTCCTGCCTCAGCCTGCTGAATAGCTGGGATTACAGTGCCCACCACCACACTCGGCTAATTTTTTGTATTTTTAGTAGAGAAGAGGTTTTGCCATATTGGCCAGGCTGGTCTCGAACTCCTGACCTCAGATTATTCGCCTGTCTTGGCCTCCAAAAGTGCTGGGATTACAAGTGTGAGCCACAGCGCCCGGCCTAAACTAGTTTTTTTAATGCATGAAAACTATGATTACTTTATGGATTTATGCAATTACTTTATGATTTTCTTTATGCATGAATACTATGATTACTATATTCAGTATGAAGCTTCAAATACTCAAAAAGGGAAAAGAAAAACTAGAAAATCATACGAATAACAAATCAGAACCAGGGTCAATTTGGGAAGGGTAAGAGGTAAGAAAGAGTTAGCTTGATAACCTTAGAGCCAAGCTCCCAAAGACAGAACCTAGAGAGACAAGGAACTACCTAGGCTAAGTAATCAGGAATTTTAGTGAAAAGCAAATATTAGCTTCTCAGCTCTCCTACTAATGAGCTCTATAAGGTTTTGAATGCAAACCACTGTTAAAAATGAACATCAAGAAGTTAGTTCTTAACTCTTCTCAGCAACATGTGACTATGTAAGATATTCTCAAGCTCTTTCCAAATTCTCAACAGTATTTGCAAAGTCAAGCCAAGAGGCTGAAGCTGGTAACCATCACTGCACACTTTCCTCCTCAATCAATCCTGCTCCAATTAGGAAGGAGGTATATCGAGATTTGAACATTTTTAAAGGGTACAAGGTTGCCTGACCCTGTTTACTAAAAAGCACTAGTTATTGCTGACATTGTTCTTGTTATAACTTACTTAGTCATTATTGGGCATTACTGAATTATCTTTACTACTATAAAACGTTCAGGCTGGGTGCAGTGGCTCATGCCTGTAATCCCAGCGCGCTGGGAGGCCCAGGCAGGCAAATTGCCTGAGGTCAGGAGTTCGAGCCCAGTCTGGCCAACATGGTGAAACCCTGTCTCTACTAAAAATACAAAAAAAATTAGCCGGGCGTGGTGACATGCGCCTGTAATCCCAGCTACTTGGGAGGCTGAGGCAGGGGAATTACTTGAACCAGGGAGATGGAGGTTGCAGTGAGCCAAGATCACGCCACTGCACTGCAGTCTGGGTGACAAAAGCAAGACCCTGTCTCAAAAAAGAAAAAAAAAAAAGTTCAATTTGTTGGAAGTTTCATATTTTTAATCCAATTTTTAAAAAATTTTAAGTAAAAGAGGGGTTTATTTTTATGCTTTAAATATACTTTCATTTTCTTAGATATACCTATAAATTTTGTATTATAGTTTCTATATGATGTATGTCTTTAGACCATTATATGGCAAAAAATGGCATTAAAAAAAGTCTGATGGCCGGGTGTGGTGGCACACGCCTGTAATCCCAGAACTTTGGGAGGCCGAGGTGGGCAGATTGCCTGAGCTCAGGAGTTCGAAACCAGCCTGGGTAACATGGTGAAACCCCATCTCTACAAAAAACACGAAAATTAGCCGGGCATGGTGGCACTTGTCTGTGATCCCAGCTACTTGGGAGGCTGAAGGAGAAGAATCGCTTAAACTCAGAGGGCGGAGGCTGCAGTGAGCCGAGATTGTGCCACTACACGCCAGCCTGGGTGACAGAGTGAGATTTCGTCTCAAAAAAGGAAAAAGAAAGTCTGAAATAAACATGATGAAAGTATCACATGGGAATTATTCTGGAAAGCAATTTAGAAATCTGTACCAAGGTCTTAAAAATATTCATACCCTTTAACCCAGTAATCTGACATCCTCAGAAAAAAGAAGAAATGATGAGACATTTGAGGCATAGAGGCAATATAAGAATTGTTCATTGCAATATTAATTATAATAGCAGAATTCAAAAGGCACATATATAAATTATGCCACATCCATTCATTTTATGAAATATCATGCAGCCTGTTACAAAGACTATTTACTGTCATAGGAAATGAGTACAACACTTACAAGGTAAGTGTGTATAAGTCACAGAAAGAGAATGTGCCAAAATACTAACATCAGTTACTGAAGGAGGTGACGGTTTTTTTTTTTTTTTTTGAGACAGAGCCTCGCTCTGTCGCCCAGGCTGGAGCGCAGTAGCGCCATCTCTGCTCAATGCAAGCTCCGCCTCCTGGGTTCACGCCATTCTCCTGCCTCAGCCTCCCAAGTAGCTGGGACTACAGGCGCCTGCCATCACACCCAGCTAATTTTTTTTGTATTTTTTAGTAGAGACGGGGTTTCACTGTGTTAGCCAGGATGGTCTCCATCTCCTGACCTTGTGATCTGCCTGCCTTGGCCTCCCAAAGTGCTGGGATTGCAGGAGTGAGCCACCGCACCTGGCCCCTTTTTTACTTTTTGAGACAGAGTCTCGCTCTGTCACCGAGGATAGAGTACAGTGGCACAATCTCGGCTCACTGTAACCTCCACCTCTGGGTTCAAACAATTCTCCTGCCTCAGCCTCCAAAGTAGCTGCAATTACAGGTGTGCGCCGCCATGCCCGACTAATTTTTTTGTATTTTTAGGAGAGACAGGCTTTCGCCATGTTGGCCAGGCTGGTATTGAACTCATGGCCTCAAATGATCTGCTTGCCTCAGCCTCCAAAAGTGCTGGGATTACAGACATGAGCCACTATACCTGGCCATGTATGCTTTCTTTTAATTTTGCTATTTCTTTTTTTTGTTTGTTTTTTTGAGATAGAGTTTCACTCTGTCATCCAGGCTGGAGTGCAGTGGGGTGATCTCAGCTCACTGCAACCTCCACCTCCTGGGTTTAAGCGATTCTCCTGTTTCAGCCTCCTGAGTAGCTGGGATTACAGGGGCTCGCCATCATGCCCAGCTAATTTTTGTATTTTTAGTGGTGACGGTGTTTCGCCACATTGGCCAGGCTGGTCTTGAACTCCTGACCCTTCTGACCTCAGGTGATCTGCTCGCCTCAGCCTCCCAAAGTGCTGGGATTAGAGGTGTGAGCCATCGTGCCCGGCCAATTTAGATATTTCTTAAAATAAAATTTCCAGAATATTAGTTTTTCTAATTAAGTAGATTTAAGTTATTTTTTTATTATTTATTTATTTATTTGAGACAGAGTTTCACTCTTTTTGCCAAGGCTAGAGTGCAGTGGCAAGATCTCAGCTCACCACAACCTCTGTCTCCCTGATTCTCCTGCCTCAGCCTCCCAACTAGCTGGTATTACAGGCATGCGCCACCACGCCCGGCTATTTTTTTGTGTTTTTAGTAGAGATGGGGTTTCTCCATGTTGGTCAGGCTGGTCTTGAACTCCTGACCTCAGGTGATTCGCCCGCCTCCGCCTCCCAAAGTGCTGGGATTACAGGTGTGAGCCACCGCACCTGGCCTTAGATTTAAGTTATTTTTTACATTAACTAGATAATTGGTGATATAGAATTACAATTAATTATCATGATTATTTTATGACAATAGCATTTAACTATGTTAAAAAAAGTTCATATATTTTAGAGACATATATTAAAATGGTTATAGAACAAATGATATGATGATTGAGATTTGTTACAAAATAATCCAAACTTGTAGGTGGGACAGTGGAAAGAATGGGAGATGGGAGTATTATAAAACGAGACTGGGCCAGGTGAAGTGGCTCATGCCTGTAATCCCAGCACTTTGGGAGGCCGAGGCAGGTGGATCACTTGAGGTCAGGAGTTTAAGACCAGCCTGGGCAACATGGTGAAACCCTGTGTCTACTAAAAATATAAGAATTAGCTGGGCATGGTGGTGTGCACCTGTAATCCCAGCTACGTGGGAGGCTGAAGTGGGAGAATTGCCTGAACCCAGGAGGCAGAGGTTGCAGTGAGCAGAAATTGTGCCAATGCACTCCAGCCTGGGCAACAGAGCAAGACTCCACCTCAAAAAAAAAAAAAAAAAAAAAAAGCAGGATTGGCCGTGTGCTAGTATTTGTTGAATATTGGTGATAAACAAGAGTTCATTATGCTAGTTTTTCTACTTTTGTATAAATTTGGAGTTTAATAAAAAAGTTAATTTTGAAACTTAAAAGTAAAAAGCACTAATAAGCACTACTTTGAAATTTAACATATAATTAGCCATTAATCTATGCTGAATAAAGACTAGAAATATCTCACATTAAGAGGATGTCAGCTGATCAGAATTTTCCTTCATCTACTTCTGAGTTGTGACTTAAAAACAAAACAGAAAAAAAGGTAAATATTTTCTTCATTATACCATCAAATGTAAAATGAGCCAATATTTTTAGGTGCTGCTAATATACTGTCAATTATGATTGTAAGATACTTCTCAATTTCAGAGACATTGAAATGTGAAACTATGTGCATCTTAGAATGGATGAAATACAGCAATGGCAGGTCAGATTCAGCTATGAGTCTTTTGTTTTCTGACCTAGGATCAGCGGGTCTGATTATTTATCTTGTAATTTTTAACATGGAGTTTTCTTTTTCTTTTTTTTTTTGAGACGAGGTCTCGCTCTTGTACCCAGGCTGGAGTGCAGTGGCACAATCTCAGCTCACTGCAACTTCTGCGTCCCGGATTCAAGCGATTCTCCTGCCTCAGCCTCCTGAGTAGCTGGGCTTATAGACACCCACCACCACGCCCAGCTAATTTTTGTTTTGTTTTTTTTTTTAAGACGGAGTTTCACTCTTGTTGGCCAGGCTGGAGAGCAATGGCGCGATCTCAGCTCACCACAACCTCCGCCTCCCAGGTTCAAGCGATTCTCCTGCCTCCCAAAAACTCACTCCCAAAAACCCGCCTTGGCCTCCCAAAATGGTGGGATTACAGGCATAAGCCACTGTGCCCAGCCTTTTATTTTTCTTTTTCTAAAAAAGTGGGGGACAAAAGTCTGAATGATAGTTACTTGAAAAGAATGTATTTTCATACAGTGGAATTCCTATTTCATACAATGGTGGGATTACAGGCGTAAGCCACTGCACCCAGCCTTTTATTTTTCTTTTTTTAAAAAAGTGGGGGACAAAAGTCTGAATGATAGTTACTTGAAAAGAATGTATTTTCATACAGTGGAATTCCTATTTAGCAAGCACTTACAAGGCTGGGCACAAGGTAAAGTTTTAGGAGTTGATCCAGATTTATGGTTTGCATCCATTCTCCTGATGCTAACAGGCCTACAGGACCCCCTGCAGCAGCCATGAGCAGCTAAATGAACTACCCACGTCTATTTGGGAATGTGCTCCCATACCTCAAAAGCTGTTTTTCTTACTGATTGGTAGAGAAATTTTGCAGGGTTAATCAGGTAAGCAAGAAGCACATCCAAAGGATCAATAGGTATTCTTCTTGCCTTGTCCTAATTTCATTTTTCTTTTAATAAATGAAATTGTACAAGGTTTCCTTCACTCAGTTTCAAAAATTTATCCAGTATTGAGGCAAACTTTTTCATTAAAACTACATTTTGCTTCATGTTATTTGCTGTAAATTTTTATTTTTATTTATATATACACACATATATTTTTGGAGACAGTCTCACTGTATCAACCAGTCTGGAGTGCAGTGGTGCGATCTCGGCTCACTGCAACCTCCACCTGCTGGGTTCAAGCAATTCTCCTGGCTCAGCCTCCCAAGCAGCTGGGACTACAGGCACACACTGCCACGCCCGGCTAATTTTTTTGTATTTTTTAGTAGAGATGGAGTTTTACTGTGTTGCCTGGGCTGGTCTCGAACTCCTGACCTCAGGCAATCTGCCCACCTTGGCCTCCCAAAGTGCTAGGATCACAGGCGTAAGCCACCGTGCCTGTCCTATTTGCTGTAAATTTTTTAAATATGCATTCATATATTCATAGGATTCAGGCAGTAACCATTTACAAACAGACAAAATAGCCAAAGCAAATATTAAATGTGCTACTTTAATTTGTACCAACTACTTTACTTTTCAAAGTAGGCTTCTCGTCTCTTCCGAAGCTCTTCTGAAGTAAGATTTGTACCTGATGTCTGTGGAATATCTTGAGATATATTTCTGGAACTACCTGAAAACAAAACACAACAGAACAAAAACCAATCACTGTATTTACCAATTCAAGCAACAATACATTTGTTTATACTCATTTGAGTAAGCTTTTAAAACGTTTTTTCTTGAAGAATATTCTACTCTTCTGGCTGGGCGTGGTGGCTCACACATGTAATCCCAGCACTTTGGGAGGCCAAGGCAGGTGGATCACCTGAGGTGAGGAGTTCAAGACCAGCCTGGCCAACAGGGCAAAACCATATCTCTACTAAAAGTACAAAAAATTAGCCAGGCATCGTGGTAGGTGCCTGTAGTCCCAGTTACTCAAGAGGCTGAGGCAGGAGAATCGCTTGAACCCAGAAGGCAGAGGTTGCAGTGAGCCAAGATCGTTGCACTCCAGGCTGGGCGACAGTGAGACTCTTAATTCAAAAAACAAAAGAAATCTAAAGCTGATTTCTGTCCCTGCTAATCCAGCAGGACTCTATTAATCAAAAACGGGATTGCACACCATATGGAGTACTCAGAGGTGTGCCTAGAGGCAAGAAAAGTTCAGGATGAAAATAATCTTGCCATTAATGGAATCTCAATTTTATCTGGATATCTAAGGAAATCAATTGATAAATAATTTCATTAGAAAGTAGAAGCAAATACACATAAGTTAGAGAAAAATAAAACAAAAAACCCACTTCAAACTTTTAATAAAGCAACTTCGAGCTATGTCTTAACATTTTTCTTTGCCTAGACTGTATAGGGGATATGTTTTCGCTTTTGAAATTGATAGTTTATATCACTAAAAAACTGGGCCCACCAAAGTGGGCTTAAGGTTTAAGTTGCATAGCCAATAAATGTTGGCTTTTTGTATAATCAGTTTATATCCCCTGTCCAGGCCCTTCCATAGTGTCTAATGACATACATTTATGAAAGAGCTGATTTGGGTAAGGGTCAACTGATACCCACAAAGATTAACACCACAATTGACTACTGTGTTAGTACAGGTTATTGAAACCAAATAAATAACCAGGAGTAAAAATATAACTACTCCTAATAAAATATAGGTTGTAAAAAGTTACTTCCATTATAAGAAATCTAAAGGGAAAGCCCACTATATAGCTATTGCTTCTGCAGTAATTGTCAAAACACTTCTAAGAGTACATTAACTTCCAGGAAACCTAAGAATAATTGGAATCAATTCTTCAGCAAGGAATACAACACACATCAGAATGTCTTTACCTTGCATACTTAGCTGAATAGCCCTGCGGAGATCTGCTTCCTCATCTTCCATGTCAATTTCTTGGCGACTTAGTGCCAGAGCCCTCTGCAAATCCTCCTCATCTTCATCTAACATTCCTGAGCCATCATTTGCTTCTAACACTCGTTCCAGGTCTGTTTTATGGACTCTAAAGAACAAAAGCACTGGTAGTAACTGCAACCAATCTTCTATTTTAGACATAACATAAAGGCATTTGTAATGTAAAGGCTTTACGTAAGCCAAAACTTAAAACGTTTTCTGGCAAATAAGCTCTAGTAATATAATGATTGTGTTGTAATTTGAATCCAACTAAGTTTTTTTTCTCCGTTTCTTTTTTTGAGACAGGGTCTGACTCTCTTGCCCAGGCTGGAGTGCGGTGGTGTGATTGTGGCTCACTGTAGTCTCCACCTCCCCAGTTTTGGGTGATCCTTCCTCCTCTGCCTCCCAAGTAGCTGGGACTACAGACACGCACCACCACGTCTGGCTAATTTTTGTACTATTTGTAGAGGTGAGGTTTTGCCATGTTGCCCAGGCTGGTCTCAAACTCCTGGGTTGAAGCAATCAGCCTGCCTCAGCCTCCTGAAGTGCTAGGAATACACCATACCTGCTAACTTAGTTAATATATTTAAGTATTTCAAAGAGTTGATTCAAGTTCGAACTAATAAACTTCACTAAAATGTAAGATCCAAAATAGAGGTGCCGAAAACACAAGGACCACACATTCAATGTAAGCATGAAAATTTAATTCTCATAATGAAATATCGTCATATGTTCCATACTGCAGGCCTCATTTTTACCTTTGCTCTTTCAGTTGTGCTAATTCTTCTCCAATAAGTTTTGGTCGGTGCATCTGTTGGACCCTGATCATCTGCAGGAGTTGGTCAGCTTCGCAATCTGGCAGGTCACCCTTAACAACAAATATAGAATAACCTAAAACAAAAAGGCAAAAATCAACCTAAACAGCTAGTAAAGAGATTCAAAATTGATGTAAAATGCTAGTAAAGAGGCAGCACAGTACACTGGAAAAAAATACAAGCTGAGGATTCAGAAAGATTTTAGTTCAAATAATGATTCTTATACTTACTAGTAAAGTCATCTAGGATAAGTTACTTAAAATCTCTGAGCCTCACTTTCTCCATTGTAAGACTGGAATAGCCGTCTCACTGAGTGACTGTGCGAAGTAAATGTCTGTAAAGGGCCCTACTAATATAGCACTTGAATGAGCAGGCTACTCACTTACTGGTATGAGAGAGAGTAAAGGAGTCGGTAAGAGCAACTGATTGAGAATCAGACTGCCTGCATCTGATCCCAGTTCTCCCACTTCCTAGCTGCATTTGTCTTGGTTTCTACTGTTAAACATAATGATACTGGTACCTTCCTGTGATGGTTAATATTATCAACTTGATTGGATTGAAGGCTACAAATTATTGTTTCTGGGTGTGTCTGTGAGGGTGTTTCCAAAGGAGATTAACATTTAAGCCAGTGAACTGGGAGAGGCAGACCCACCCTCAATCTGGGTGGTCACCATCTAATCAGCTGCCAGCTCGGCTAGAATAAATCAGGCAGAAATAAGAGTGTGGAAGGACCAGACTTGCTGAGCCTTCACCTTTCTCCCATGCTGGATGCTTCCTGCCCTCAAATATCAGACTCCAAGTTCTTCATCTTTTGGAGTCTTGAACTTACACCAGTGGTTTGCCAGGGGCTCTTGGGCCTTTGGCCACAGACTGAAGGCTGCACTGTCAGCTTCCCTACTTTTGAGGTTTTGGGACTTGGACAGGCTTCCTGGTTCCTCAGCTTGCAGACAGCCTATTGTGGGACTTCACCTTGTGATCATATGAGTCAATATTCCTTAGTACATTACCCTTCATATATACATCTATCTTATTAGTTCTGTCCCTCTAGAGAACCCTGACTAATACACTCACAGGGCTGTTTTGAGGACACAGTCAGATAATGTGTGCAATAACTAGTAACATGGCTAAAACTAATCATCTGTGGAAAGAGCTACCCTGACCCACACATGTACATTCCTTGTAACTAAAAATAGGAGCTAAGAAGCCAAATACCTAAAAGCTATTTAAGGTGTCAAACGTGTGGTTTGCATCCCAAAAGAATTACATTAGTCTAGTGTGACTGTGTATAAATATGATTCCAGAAATCCAGGGTTTCCCCAAGCTAGATGCTACACACAAAAACTAAGAGTGGGCTATACCTAAAACAATCTAATTAATTTAAGTTTTTCTATTATTAATTATTATTATTTTTTTATTTGAGATGGAGTCTCACTCTGTCACCCAGGCTGAAGTGCAGTGGTGCAATCTCAGCTCATTGCAACCTCTGCCTCCCAGGAGGTTCAAGCGATTCTCCTGCCTCAGCCTCCTGAGTAGCTGGGATTACAGGCACCCTCCACCACGCCTGGTTAATGTTTGTATTTTTAGGAGAGACGGGGTTTCACCATGTTGGCCAGGCTGGTCTCAAACTCCTGACCTCAGGCGATCTGCCCACCTCAGCCTCCCAAAGTGCTGGGATTACAGGTGTGAGCCACCGCACCTGGCACATTTTTCTTAAACTCTGGTGTTTGTTATTGGATATCCTTTGTTAGAATTAACACATAATGGGACAAAGATTATAAGAACTATTAATGGAAAACCTCAAAATAGTACAATGAACATTTTTTATGAGGACAACTGTATTGAGAGTTCAAATGGTTTAATGTGTTTTCTGCAAGTAAAACTGTTTCTATATCGTACAATAAATATGCCAGCTCACCATGGTATTCTATGAAGAGTGTCTGAAGAATGGATACTCTGCCCTGTTCAGGGGTCATGGTAAAGATCTTGGGTTTTATTCAAGACTTCAGATTTTATTTTACTTTTCAATTTTTTTTTTTTTTTTTTTTTTGAGAGTCTTGTTCTGTCACCCAGGCTGGAGTGCAGTGGTATGATCTTGGCTCACTGTAACCTCTGCCTCCTGGGATCAAGTGATTCTCCTATCTCAACCTCCCAAGTAGCTGGGACTACAGGTGCACAACATCACGCCGTTAATTTTTGTATTTTTTTGGTAGAGACAGGGTTTCACCATGTTGGCTAGGCTGGTCTCAAACTCCTGACCTCAAGTGATCTGCCCCTCATCCTCCCAAAGTGCTGGGATTACAGGCATGAGCCACCACGCTCAGCCTAAGACTTCAGATTTTATTCTAAGTGTGCTGGGAAGCCACTGAAAGACAAGGAGTGAGGGTGGGACATAACAGGCATTACACTGGTTAAGAAGCACTCTGAGCCGCTCTATCAGTATAATATGTAGGAACCAGAGTACAAGAAGAGTCACCCTTATGGAAATGGAAAACCTGATAGATAGCATGGATAGAAAAAAAAATAAGTCTTTCATAGACATGTTCAGTTTGAAATGCTTTTTGGACTTCAAAGTGGAGATGCCAAAGCTAGGAGTTAGTCAAAGCTAGGTGTTCAGGGTAGATGTCAAGACTGAAGATAAAAGTTTGGTAATTACTGACACACAGATCTTATTTAGAGATATACTTAAGATCCATGAAAGGGATCTGAAAGATGCAGGCAACAAGTTAGGAAAACCACAGCATGGTGGGCTGGAGGTCAAGGGCAGACAGGGTTTTTAAGAAGGGATATCATTAGGAACCAAGGTTTTAACTATAAAAGAAAAAAGATACAAGTATCTAAAATCAAAGAATTAAAAACTCTATATTCCTAAATGTGAATTCACAATAACTACATAACAAACCCAGTAGCAATAAGCATGCCAGCACTCAAATTGTGATCTCTAAATACCATTACTAAAAGATGGTCAGGCACAGTGGCTCATGCCTGTAATCCCAGCACTTCAGGAGGCCGAGGCAGGTAGATCACTTGAGGCCAGGAATTCGAGACCAACCTGGCCAATATGGTGAAACCCTGTCTCTACTAAAAATATAAAAATAAAAAAACATTTAGCCAGGGGCCAGGCGCAGTGGCTCATGCCTGTAATCCCAGCACTTTGGGAGGCTGAGGTGGCAGATCACCTGAGGTCAGGAGTTCGAGACCAGCCTAACCAACACGGAGAAACCCCTTCCGTCTCTACTAAAAATACAAAATTAGCCAGGCGTGGTGGCTCATGCCTGTAAACCCAGCTACTCAGGAGGCTGAGGCAAGAGAATCGCTTGAACCTGGGAGGCAGAAGTTGCAGTGAGCCGAGATCACGCCATTGCACTCCAGCCTGGGCAACAAAAGGGAAACTCCATCTCAAAAAAAAGAAAAAATTATCCAGTCGTGGTGGCACGCACCTGTAATCCCAGCTACTTGGGAGGCTGAGGCAGAAGAATCGCTTGAACCCAAGAGGCGGAGTTCAAGAAAAGGAGAAGGCACACTAGAGACAATCCTAAGGAAAAAATAAAAATGGGGAGGCAGCTGGAGTTTCATGGAATTAAGAGAGGATTTTTCTTTTTAATCACTGGAGTTAAAAAGCTTATTTTTCTGCTTATAGGTATATTACCAAAAAAAAAAAAAAAAAAAAAATAGGGGGGAAACTGATTATACAAGAGAGTGGAGAGATGAAAGCAGGAACATCTTGAGTAGGTGAGAGGAGCTGGGATCCAGCCCACAAGTGAGGGACTGGTCTTTGCTAGAGGTAGGGGACCATTCATCTATTTTAGTAGTCTCAAAGCACAGGTGAAGATATAAGCAAATTGGTACACTTGCTGGTAGAAAGGTAAGAACATAATTTTAATTGCTTCTATGTTCTCAGCAGAATGTAATGGAAGGCCATACACAAGGTGTGTAAGGAAGGGAGAGGAAAGTGGTTAAAGGTTTGAAGACAGAAGCTGTGAAATTAGTCACCTTGGAAAGTGGCACATGATTTTTTATAAACATCTGGAGAGTGGTACATAATTTTTTATAAACATCTGGAGAGTGGCACATGATTTTTTATAAACATCCGGAGAGTGGTACATGATGTTTTATAAACATCTTGGAGAGTGATACAGGGATTTACTAAGAAAACATAGTAGAAATATCAGGCAGCACTAAAGGCTCATCTTAATTTTGTGATTATAATAAATTTAAAGTAAAACCTTAGCTAGGTGTGGTAGCACAAGCCTGTAGTCCCAGCTACTCAACAGCCTGAGGCAAGAGGATCACTTGAGCCCAGGAGTGTGGGGCTACAATGAGCTGTGATCATGTCGCTGCACTCCAGCCTGGGCTTCAGAGAGGCCTAGTCACTTTGATAGATGGATGGATGGGTGAATGGATGGATAGATCGTTTAAGAAAAAAGTAAAACCAATCATCATGTTTTATGTTATTTTTTAGCCATATCCTGCTACTCTGGTACAGGAATGGACAAGGCCAAGATTTGGTTTTAACCAGGGTTGAGATTTTTGTCATTCAAGTATGATGGAGGGAGAGAAGGGGGAAACAAGCTGAAGAATGCAATGGAGTGATTATAACAATGAATTACAGAAAATAAGCAGTAGAAGAAAGGAAGAATGCATATAAAGGAAATGCTTGGGCCCCACGGTAGGGTTTAAAGAATGGCTGGAATAAAAAAAACAGATAAAACATGGTTTACGGATAGGAGGTGGTAGTCAAAGAGTAATACGCTTGCAATTGAGATTTGACAGTGGTTATGATTATTGGTAATAGCTAAGCAAGAGTGAGTGATTTTGAAACTAAGAAGCAGGTACTGGATTACTGGATTGATTAGCAATACAGAAATCATTAAGAATGATAAAAGGAGTTGAAGTAGAGAAAAACACAATGAGTCAGATCCTAAAATCACTGATGAAAAGAGACTTTTGGATGAGTGCAAAAGGGCAAGGGATAGTTTAATCTAGGGGCGCGTATTTCTTTTGTCTTTGAGACGGAGTCTCACTCTGTCGCCCAGGCTGGAGGGCAGTGGCGCAATCTCAGCTCACTGCAAGATCCACCTCCCGGGTTCACACTATTCTCCTGCCTCAGTCTCCCAAATAGCTGAGACTACAGGTGTCCACCACCACAACCGGCTAATTTTTTGTTATTTTAGTAAACACGGGGTTTCCCCGTTAGCCAGGATGGTCTTGATCTCCTGACCTCGTGATCTACCCGCCTCGGCCTCCCAAAGTGCTGGGATTACAGGCGAAAGCCACCACAACCAGCCCTTAGGGGCACGTATTTCAAAGAAACTGGAGTTTATAGGGAAGAACAGTGGCCTAGAAGAGGCAAAAAAGAAAAATATCTATCCCTCCTCTCAGCCGTGTGGTATGTGATGTATAAAAGAAAAAACCATTACTTAGAAGGGCTGCAAAGAAAGCAGCATCCTCAGAAGAGGGAGGGCCAGGTGCCAGTGAGAACTCTAATGGAACAGCGTCACTCAAATCACAGCCTATCACCACGTCAAACCTAAAGATTGTTTCACTGCCACTGCCAGAAAAACAGTATTGTCACACTGTCATCTAATGCTCCGGTTTATTTAACTACTTCGAAAGATAACGTTACAAAATTTTCAGCCTTTACTTACCTTCCTGTTGTAATTGAGCCAAGAAAAGTGCAAGATATGTATCTGATATTAACTCTGGACCCGTCAAGAGAGAATTCAAGTTAAACCACTGGAAAAAAATTGTCAATATTTAAGTTAGTGCATATTATAGGTAATAAAGTAGTTTCACATGTTAAGAACAGATATAACCCATCAAAGCTTAGTAAGATTGTTTAAACTCTGGAAATATTTCAAGTTGAGCTCTTTCCTCTGACTATTCATGAATAATATCTTAAAAGAGAATACTGCAGATTTATCACTATTACTTTTTTTTTTTTTTTTTTTTTTTGAGAAGAGTCTCACTCTGTCACCCAGGCTGGAGTGCAGTGGCATGATCTCAGATCATTGCAACCTCCGTCTCTCAGGTTCAAGCAATTCTCTTGCCTCAGCCTCCCAAGAAGCTGGAACTATAGGCCCGCGCCACCACACCCAGCTAATTTTTGTATTTTTAGTTAGAGACAGCACATTTGCCACATTGACCAGGCTGGTCTCAAACTCCTGACCTCAAATGATCCTCCCACCTCAGCCTCCCAAAGTTCTGGGTTTACAAACATGAGCCACTGCACCCGGCCTCTGTTAAATACTCTTTTTTTTTTTTTTGAGACAGAGTCTCGCTCTGTTGCCCAGGCTGGAGTACAGTGGTGCAATCTCAGCTCACTGCAAGCTCCACCTCCCAGGCTCACGCCATCCTCCTGCCTCAGCCTCCCGAGTAGCTAGGACGATACGCGCACACCGCCACACGCGGCTAATTTTTTGTATTTTTAGTAGAGATGGGGTTTCACCGTGTTAGCCAGGATGGTCTTGATCTCCTGACCTTGTGATCCACCCGCCTTGGCCTCCCAGAGTGCTGGGATTACAGGCATGAGCCACGGCGCCCGGCCCTGTTAAATAGTTTTTTAAAAACAACACTTTGCTTTAAACTATAAACATTAAACCCTCCCAAAAGAATAAAAATGGATAGTCCGTAGTTGAAATGTCTTTATTAATAGCTATAGTTAAATCTTTTTTCAAAGTATCAGTCCAACATAACTCTAATCGCATCTATCATACTGATGGGAGGAAAAATGACAACTATACAAAGTTTTCCCATTACCGATAATTTTTGTCAAAAGATTCCAATTGTGAGAAAGTCAGAAGTTCCAGGAAGATAATTTATAATTACCAACTCAGTTTTTAAAAATCACTAAATTAGGTGGGCATGGCAGCTCATGCCTATAATCCGAGCACTTTGGGAAGCTAACGTGGGAGGACTGCTTGAGCCCAGGAATTTGAGACCAGCCTGGGCAACATAGTGAGACCCTCTATAATTTAAAAATGTTTTTAAAAAACACTATCACATATAACATATAAACACTTTTTTTTTTAAAAAAGATGGTCATCTAGGCTGGAGTGCAGTGGTGCAATCATAACTCACTGCAGCCTTGAACACCTGGGCTTAAGTGATTCTCTCGCTTCATCCTCCCAAATAGCTGGGACTACAGGTGTGCACCAAGATGCTTGACGAATTTTCTAATTTTTTTTGTAGAAATGGGGGTCTCACACTATGTTGTACAGGCTGGTCTCAAACTCCTGGCCTCAAGACATCCTCCCACCTCAGTCTCCCTACGTGCTGGAATTACAGGTGTTAACCACTGCACTCGGCCCTAATTAACATCATTTATCACTACCACATAGTAATCCTAATTTAACCCACAAGATACAAAAAGTGTTTAAAGTTACTGTCAATATCATGACCAACTATTTTCCTGGATTTTGACAATGTTAATACTTTTTCCAGCCTTCTTTTTTATTATACAGGGACCTCAGACAGAGTCTATAGTGAAAAACATAGTTTTAAACAAAAATATAAATTAGAACCAAAGAAAATAAAATAAACCAAAATTTGACATCTTCTGTATTTGTTTTTTTTTTTTTTTTTAAAAGATAAGAGTTTCACTCTTATTGCTCAGGCTGGAGTGTAATGGCGTGATCTTGGCTCACTAAAACCTCCACCTCCCAGATTCAAGCAATTCTCCTGCCTCAGCCTTCCAAGTAGCTGGGATTACAGGCATGCGCGACCACACCCAGCTAATTTTGTATTTTTAGTAGAGACGGGGTTTCACCACGTTGGCAAAGCTGATCTTGAACTCCTGACCTCAGGTGATCCACCCACCTCAGCCTCCCAAAGTGCTGGGATTACAGGCATGAGCCACAGCGCCCGGCCAACATCTTCTGTATTTGTCAAAGATAATGTAATTCAAAATGTGAAAATTCAATTTTGAAGAACTAAAATTTTTTAAATCTCTCAAAATAGTAAGATAGACATTTATTTGCAAATTAATACAAGGGTACTTCTGAAATCTAAGTCTACAGACCTTAAAAATTCAGTGCTTACTTTATACAAAAAAAGTAAAAAATACTGGATCATAATTTTTAAAAACACATAAATAAAACCCAGAGGTTAAATAATCTCAGCAGTACCCTACCCTGGTTTTTACCTAGAGGTGATTCCCACTCGCGTCAGCCTCTACTGCTGTAAGTTGCACTTTTTAAATTTTTTTTCGGTAGAGACAAGGTTTCACTGTGTTGGTCCAAGCCGGTCTCAAGCTCCTGGCCTCAGTGATCTCCCTGCCTCAGCCTCCCAAAGTGCTGGGATTACAGGCGTGAACCACTGCATCCAGCTAGCCTCCACTGTAAGCTTCTAGATTACACCTCCTTAACTTGCTCTTGGCTCCTCAGGAAGAACTTTAAGAAAGAACCAACTTAGGGCTGGGCATGGTGGCTCACACCTGTATTCTCTGTATTTGAGAGGCAGAGATGGACGGATCACCTGAGGTCAGGAGTTCAAGACCAGCCTGACCAACATGGTGAAACCCCGTCTCTGCTAAAAATACAAAAATTAGCTGGGTGTGGTGGTGCACACCTGTAGTCCCAGCTACTCGGGAGGCTGAGACAGGAAAATTGCTTGAACCTGGGTGGCGGAGATTGCAGTGAGCCAAGATCCCGCCACTGCACTCCAGCCTGGGTGACAGAGCAAGAATCCATCAGAAAGAGAGAAAGAGAGAAAGAACGAACGAACCAACTTAGGATGAAGCTAAGTAGGTGACTTTTCCCAAATTTGATTTGGGTGACTTAAAAGAACAATAGGGTTTTTGTTTTTGAATTATCTCTTATAGATTTAATTCAATATACTTTCTTGACATATCTTTTTTGGCTTTTATTTACTTTTTTTAAAAAACAAACAGCTTTATTGGGGTATAAGTGATATACAATAAACTTCACATATTTAAAGTGTACAATTTGAAACTTTTTTTTTTTTTGAGACAGGATCTCCTTCTGTCACCCAAGCTGGAGTGTAGTAGTGCGATCATGACTCATTGCAGGCTTGACCTCTGGGCTCCCTCCTCAGCCTCCCTAGCACCTAGGACTACATGCATGTATCACCACGCCTAGCCAATTTTTCTTTTTTTTTTTTTTCATTTTTTTGTAGAGTTGGGGTCTTGTGACATTGCCCAGGCTGGTCCTGAACTCCTTGAGCTCAAGCGATCCTCCTGCCATGGCATCCAAAAGTGCTGGGATTACAGACATGAGCCACTGCACCTGGCCTTTGAAATGTTTTGACATTTGTATACTGTACTCCCATGAAACCATTACTACAACCAACACTGGGACACATTAATCACTGCCACGTTTCCCATGCCTCTCTATGAACCTCCCCTCTCACTCTTCCCTAGCCTTTCCATCCCCAGGCAACCACTGGTGGATCTGCTTTTCATCACCACAGATGAATCTGCACTTTTCTAGACTTTTAATAAATGATACCATACAGCATGTAGTATTCTGTTTCTGGGTTATTCTTTCAGCATAATTATTTTGAGATTCATCCATGTTGCTGCATGTATCACTAGTTTATTCTTTTTTACTGTGCTAGCTGGTTTTCAAGAACCCTCTTTCAAAGATTCAAAATTCTAATAAAAAGGATGTTAAATGATTCTGTTTCTTAAAATAGCTTGCTCAAGACATATTTCATGTTTTATTTAACAAATAGAAGTGATTTTATGTAGACGTATGTATTACATGGCTTTTGGAATCATATGAATAATCTTACAGTAAAGCAAGCATGATTGAATGCTTTATTCATGCTTGACACTATTTCAGGCTTCGTGACAGCACTATGCTAAATACAAATCTACAAATGTAGTAATTAACTGACAGAACATAGTCATCACATAAAAACCCACTTCAAAGTAACCACATTTGTATTATATTTAATATAGAATTTTTCTTATGATATAGTTAAATTGCATATACTTGTCACAAATAAATTTACAAGGAAAACTGATATGTTTTAAAATGACAAATTTCTATCTATCAAGATAGATAACCATGCCACAAACACACACATTACTGGTCAGTTTCCTAATTTTAAAGTCAGCAATCTTTTTGTTTTTTCTTTTTAATTTTTAAATTTTTTTTTCTTTTTGTTTTATAAAACAGAGTCTTATTCTGTCACCCAGGCTGGGGTACAGTGGCACAATCATAGTTCACTGCAGCCTCACACTCCTGAGCTCAAGTGATCCTCCTGCCTCAGCCTTCCAAGAAAGCTGGAATTACAGATGTGAGCCACCATACCTGGCTTTTTTTTTTTTTTTTTTTTTTAAGAGACAGGACCTCCCTTTGTTGCCCAGGCTAGTTTCAAAGTTCTGGCTTCAAGTGATCCCCCAGCCTAAGCCTCTCAAACTGTTGGGATTACAGGCATGAGCCACCACATCTGGCCCACATTTTAGTTTTAAATGGGGCACAATATAAGAAAAAAAGACAAGGAAGGGTAAGAAATGTTACCTGTTTTCCTAATTTTCTAACTGTAAACCAGTGTTCCTTATAATTGCATATAAATGATCTTTCATTTCTAAAAAAGAAAACACACAATATTAACTTGAAATACTGAATTCATACTTATGTTGTCTACTGGCAAACATTATATAAAATTTGTGATAATTTAAGATTATATTTACAGTTAAGTGTCACTGATGTTTTTAAAAGATCACACAACCACATGAACGTCTCTGCAGCAGCTTAGTGATGCCGGGCCAAAAGATGGCCTCACGCACCACTTACAGGGCAGCTCTGTGCTGCCACAGACACTGGGGTGCCAGGAAGGCTACAGGGCAGATGCTCATGGACATCACAAAGGTGAAATAGGAAAGTCTGAGGGAATGAAACAGGGAACATCAAAACACAAGTATTCAAAATATATTTCTCTTCTTTAAGAAATATCTTTAAAAATCAAATTTGGGAAAAGAAATGTATGAAATGCAAAACAAAATCTTACATAGGATCGATCCTGAGCCTCTGATACTCTGGACTGTTGAACAGGATTAGTTCTAAACCCCAAACTTTCAAGGCATTGCTTATAACCTGTTAAGAAAAATAGTAACTTTTCATAAGCCAAACCACTCCATTCCAAATTGAAGAAGTGTAGCTATGTCAGTTGTGTAAACACTTTAAGAAGTATAGCTATGTTAGTTGTGTACCTCATATATAAATTTCTCTAGAAGGCTACAGGTTTTTTTTGGGTTTTTTTTTTGTTTTTTTTTTTTTTTAAGACAAAGAGTCTTGCTCTGTTGCCTAGGCTGAAGTACAGTGGCATGATCTTGGCTCACTGCAACCTCTGCCTCCTGAGTTCAAGTGATTCTCCTACCTCAGGCTCCCGAGTAGCTGGGATTACAAGCATGTGCCACCACACCCAGCTAATTTTTGTATTCTTAGTAGAGACAGGGTTTCACCTTGTTGGCCAGGCTGGTCTCAAACTCCTGACCTTGTGATCTGCCCACCTCGGCCTCCCAAAGTACTGGGATTACAGGCATGAGTCACCACGCCCAGCCGGCTATAGGTTTTCAAAAGTGTGTGTGTGTATAGATATATCACTAAATCCATAAAAAACAGACACATATATATTAGAAGAGTGCTTTTCATACCAGGTCTCTGAGATGTTCCAGAAAACCACACAATTCCTACATAAAACTGCCTCAAAAATCCAGATGTATGTATATTCTACCCATAAGTGCTATTCTTAAAACTAGTCTACTATATACATCTGATAATTTGGATGCCGTGGGTGCTACTTTAGAAAATGTATATTCAACTTACTACTTGCAATGTCAGAAATCGTGTCTATCAAAATAAGTTCTCCCTGGGCACTTAAACTGAAGTTTCCATAGATATCAGACTTCCAGGGTCATGGGCTTGCCACTTGTAGAAAAAAACAAAATGCAAACCTGATTATTTCAATCTGTCTGACAAAAAAAGGGAAATTTCTGAAAATTCACTATCTACCCTCCAAGGTAGCCAACAAAGAAGCAAGTCAACCAGGTACCGGCAAAGACAGAAAGTGAGTGCAAGGCAGTGGGTACCAAGAGCAGCAAGGCACAAATAGGAAACGCCAAGTGCTGGGCCTACTCTGACCTCTGATTCCAGCCCTGCAGTAGCCATTACCTGTTAACAGTGGCACGGTAAAGCACTAGATGGAAATGCTGGTGGATGAGGAGGAGTCCAGGAGGGCAGTACAAGGGAAATACAAACAAAGGTATCTGCAGAGATAGGTCGCTCAGGAGAGGTTCTGAAAGACCTCTGGATACAACTCACAGTGTCAGAAAAGAATGAAAGACACGCAGATAAAAGAATCTTTCAAGTACATATATATAACCACCAAAGAACTCAAAGAGAAAAATCAAAAGCCACAGACCATAATAAGGAAATCCAGTCTGGTAGGCTGATTTAAAAGGATGGTAGCAAGGTACTGCATTTTCTTAAATTTACCCAACAGATGGTAAGTTTGAGACATTGGGACTTATTATAATTAAGGGTATTTGGTTTTCTTTGAGACAGAGTCTTGCTCTGTCACCAGGCTGGAGTGCAGTGGTGCGATCTTGGCTCACTGCAACCTCTGACTCCCCGGTTCAAGCGATTCTCCTGCCTCAGTCTCCAGAGTAGCTGGGATTACAGGCTTGCATCACCATGCCCAGCTAATTTTTGTATTTTTAGTAGAGACAGGGTTTCACCATGTTGGCCAGGATGGTCTTGATCTCCTGACCCTGAGATCCGCCCACCTCGCCCTCCCAAAGTGCTGGGATTACAGGTGTGAGCCACCACGCCTGGCCAGAATTAAGGTTATTATTAGCATCCAGATGCAAATTAAATAATCTTTCTCAAAAAGGAATTTTTAAATGCCCCACCCTAATATGAAGATTCTACAATCCTTTCATGTTTATCTATATAAAAATCTAGTACTCTAGTTGGCCGGGCATGATGGCTCATGCCTGTAATCCCAGCACTTTGGGAGGCTGAGGCAGGTGGATCACAATCTAGTGATCTAGAGTATAATCTTATACTCTGTAGACATGATCTATTAGAAGAACTTCTGAAGGTCGCCTTGTTACAGTGACTATTGAAAGGCTGTGAAACAGGGCCTGGGATGTAAGCAACACATAGTAGATGCTTGTGACTACTTACCTGAATAGAGAAAAAACCACTGTCATCCATATTTCCAGAAGGCTGCTGTTAATTTTGACAGGTAGTTGAAGCACGCGTGGGGGTGGGGAAAGAAGGATACAAACTGTCATTAGCGTGCATATTTAAAATAACATCTTTGCATTTCCATTTCCAAAGTTAACAGTGCAGTTATAATTCACCAGTCAGATCCCTATACGAAGAATGGTACATCCTTTTCTAAATAGTATCCAGTTTTTAAAAGAAATGTAAGCCGGGTGTGGTGGCTCACACCTATAATCCCAGCACTTTCGGAGGCCGAGGCAGGTGGATCATGAGATCAGGAGTTCCAGACCAACCTGACCAACATGGTGAAACCCCGTCTCTAACAAAGATACAAAAAATTAGCCAGGCATAGTGGCGTGTGCCTGTAATCCCAGCTACTTGGGAGGCTGAGGCAGGAGAATTGCTTGAACCCAGGAGGCGGAGGTTGCAGTGAGCTGAGATCGCGCCATTGCACTCCAGCCTGGACAATAGGGCAAGACTCCGTCTCAAAAAAAA
Organism: Theropithecus gelada; assembly: GCF_003255815.1. Lineage (NCBI taxonomy): Eukaryota > Metazoa > Chordata > Mammalia > Primates > Cercopithecidae > Theropithecus > Theropithecus gelada. The sequence goes on from NC_037675.1 coordinate 93,505,911, forward strand.
CAAAAAGAAAGAAAGAAATGTGACTTAGTGAGTTTAACATCAGTACCTGTAAAAACGTGCGATAATCTTCACTAGTAACTCCTCCTTCTGCCATTCTCATCCTCTCCTCCTCATCCAGCTGATGTGCAATTGAGGATAATTCCACAGGGCTAAAATATTCTCCTTGCAATAAATTATTCAGGCAATGTTGAGCACAAAGTGAGCCTTCTTGCTAATATTTCCAAAAGAAAAAATTAAAACGTGACTTATTAAACAGAATTGCACAGTATTTTCCCCTAAATAATTTAATCATTAACTTTTCTTTCTTTTTTGAGACACAGTCTTGCTCTGTTGTCCAGGCTGGAGTACAGTGGAGCACTCTCGGCTCACCACAACCTCTGCCTCCCGGGTTCAAGCAATTCTCCTGCCTCAGCCTCCTGAGTAGCTGGGACTACAGGCATGCACCACCATGCCCGGCTAATTTTTGTATTTTTAGTAGATAAGGGTTTCACTATGTTAGCCAGGATGGTCTCGAACTCCTGATCTCGTGATCCGCCTGCCTCAGTCTCCCAAAGTGCTGGGCTTACAGGTGTGAGCCACCGCGCCTGGGCAACTTTTTTTTTTTTTTTTGAGACGGAGTCTTGCTCTGTCACCCAGGCTGGAGTGCAGCGGCACAATCTCAGCTTACTGCAAGCTCTGCCTCCCGGGTTCACGCCATTCTACTGCCTCAGCGTCCCGAGTAGCTGGGACTACAGGCGCCCGCCACCACGTATGGCTAATATTTTCTATTTTTAGTAGCGATGGGGTTGCACCGTGTTAGCCAGGATGGTCTCGATCTCCTGACCTCGTGATCCACCCGCCTAGGCTTCTCCAAGTGCTCGGATTACAGGTGTGAGTCACCGTGCCCGGCTCCAACTATTTTTTAACATAGTTGAACTGAACTTTCAGCTTTAGATAAGTCTAATTAACATAGGTACATGCATTTTCATTTGTTAACATTTATTTTACAAATCTACTATTAATGAAACTACAATTACATGATCAAAAATTTAAGAATTATTTTAAACAAACATTATCGGTCAGGTGCAGTGGCTCACACCTGTAATCCCAGCACTCTGGGAGGCCGAGGCAGGCGGATCACGAGGTCAGGAGATCGAGACCATCGTGGCTAACACAGTGAAACCCCATCTCTACTAAAAAATACAAAAAATTAGCCGGGCGTGGTGGCGGGCACCTGTAGTCCCTGCTACTCGGGAGGCTGAGGCAGGAGAATGGCATGAACCCAGGAGGCGGAGCCTGCAGTGAGCCAAGATCACACCACTGCACTCCAGCCTGGGCAACAGAGCAAGACTCTGTCTCAAAAAAAAACAAAAAACAAAAAACAAAAAACATTATCATTTATCAAATGCATCAAATCTCACACTTTACTAAAAACCACTGTATAAAACATTTAGTCTCCCTCATTTTCAGTACCTAAAATAAGTTCATTCTTGGAGATTCCACAGTAAATTACTAATGGTGAAAGGAAATTTTAGTCTCTAGAACAGTTATTTATTTATTTAAAAAATGAGATATGACTATGTTGCCCAGGCTGGACTTGAACTCCAGGGCCCAAGGGATCTTCTTACCTCAGCCTCCCGAGCAGCTAGGACTACAGAAACATGCCACTGTGCCCAGCTGCCTAGAACATTTATTCTTTTAACATAATGCCGGTCAAGCATGGTGGCTCACACCTGTAATCCCAGCAGTTTGGGAGGTCAAGGCGGGTGGATTGCTTGAGGCCAGGAGTTCGAGACGAGCCTGACCAATATGGCAAAACCCCGTCTCTACTAAAAATACAAAAATTAGCCAGTGTGATGGTGTGCACCTGTACACCTAGCTAATCGGGACTCTGAGGCATGAGAATCGCTTGAACCTGGGAAGTACAGACTGCAGTGCGCCAAGACTATGCTACTGCCACTCCAGCCTTCTGTCTCAAAAAAAAAAAAAAACTCCACACAATTTAAATGCTTGTTGACAGAATTTCAAATCTTAAGAATCAATACAGGTGAGAAAAATTCTGTTCCATGTTAAAACTTGCAGTTACAGAGCTGAAGTTCTCTTCATGGAACTCTACAGATAATGTACACACAGTGTAATGCAATGAGCAGAACTGTCCCAAACAACCCTGGAGCTCACTCCTGGACAAGCCAGCAAGAAGGACTGCACCCAAGCTCAGCTCCCATGGGACGACAGGCTTCCTCCTTATGGGAGGTAGGTACAACCTCCCACGGGTTCAGAACCTTCAAGTGCTGGGCAGTTTCTCACACAACTGGCAGCCTGAATCCAAGTCCAGGGTGCCTGGTACCGAGTAACCTGTGTGTAATCCTCCTCCTCACAGCAGTAGCTTTCCCATGCTACCTGGTAAGAAGGGAGAATCACGTATAGATGGATCCCTCCCTGTGAACACAGACACCAGGTTTGCCCCTTCCTGAAATGATAGCAGATGAAAGAACATTTCCTTCTCCTGCTAACCTTGGCCCTCCAAGTTCTCGCTTTCCCCAATAAGGTCTATTCCTTAACCCAACTTATCCGACATCACGCAATTTGTCCTGAGCTATGTTACACAGTAGACTCTAAAGAGAACCACCTTGCAAGATGGAATTTTTTCCTGATAAATCAATTTTCTAGGAACAAAATTCAGCTGGTGAAAAAAACATATGGGTTATATGTGTATAATGGAATAGGAAGACAGCACTGAGACGGCCTGAGTCTGAGATAAGTTTATCCTCATCTTTTGGTAAGGAATAAGTAGCTTGGAGCCAGAGAGAACACTAGCCCCCAAGTCTTCTCATGAAAATAGACTTTTTGTATTCACTTCTTTCTCCTTCTTCTATATTTCTACTACCAGAGTGCAACTCTTACTGAATGATATGCAAATTGAAGGGATATACAGATGTTCTACTTATAACCTATTGAAAAACAGCCAAGGCTGGCTGCGGTGGCTCATGCCTGTAATCCCAGCATTTTGGGAGGCCAAGGCAGGAGGGTTACTTAAGTCCAGAAGTTTGAGACCAGCCTGGGCAACATGGTGAAACCCCATTTCTACAAAAATTAAAAAATTAACTGAGCATGGTGGTGTGTGCTTGTAGTCCAGCTTCTTGGGAGGCTGAGATAGGAGGATAACCTGAGCCCCAAAAAGGTTGAGGCTATAGTAAGCTGATATTGCACCACTGCACTCCAGCCTGGATGACAGGGCAAGAACCTGTCTCAAAAAGGGGGGAGGGAAGGGGAGGGGAGGGGAGGGGGAAAAGAAAAGGCAAGACAAACAAGCACTTCACAAGACAGTCAAATAGCTATAAAGAACACAAAAAAGGTACTCAACTTCATTAGTCATCAGGGAAATGTAAATTAAAACCACAATGTGTTATTACACAAACTCTAAAATGGCTAAAATGTTGGAGATCAGAGATATAGAAACTGTTGTATACTACTGGTGAGAGAGTAAACTGGTATAACCAATAATAACTAATAATTATGTAATGCATCTACTAAAGCTTAACATGTACATCTCCTATGATCTAGCAATTCCATTAGTAGGTACATAATGTAAACAACAGAAATGCAAACATATATTCATCAAAAGATATGTATAAGAATGTTCACAAAAGCACTATTTTTGTGCTACAAATAGCATTACTATTTGTAGTAACACAAAATAGCATTACAGATAGCATCACTATTTGTAATGGTCCCTAAACTGGAAACGACCCAAATGGATAGCTGGGATCACAGCAGAATGGAAATTGTGTTTACTCTAAAAAGGAATACTACATAACAATGTGAATGAATTAACTATAACGACCTGGAACAGTATGGATAAATCTCTCAAACAATGGTAAACTAAAGAGGACAGAGTCAAAAGGGTATACACACTGTACGATTCCAGTCACAAAAGCTCAAAACTAGGCAAAACTCATTTATGATATCAGAATTCAGCATAGTGGTTATTTTTGGTGTGAGTGCAGTGGAGAGAGAGTACCTAGAAAAGGGAATAATGGGAGGTTATAGGATGCAGGTAAATCTTCTGTTACTTGCTGTTTACACATGTTCATTTCGTGAGAATTCACTGAGCCGTACTCTTAACAATTTGTGTGCTTCTCTCTGTATGGTACCTAATTTTTAAAAAATTCAAACAGTAAGAAAAAAGCCTTTGCTAACACAAATTTCCTGTCTTGCTGTCAGTTTGGAGTTTACAAACTATGGTCACCATACTTAATATCACATATAGCAACAGTGACATCCAAATATTTGATTAAAATTATCTCTATAAAAAATAGCTTTAAATTATGAAAAATAAGTACTTGAAATCAAACTTCATCAAAGATACACTGTATTGCTACAGGAAATATCAAGTTCTGTACTTCTAATATGATTTAATGGAAGGAAAGGACAAACTGTTCAGTACAAATTTAAAAATGACTTAAGGCTAGGCACAGTGGTTCATACCGTAACCTCAACTGTTTGAGAGGCTGAGTGGGAGGATCACTTGAGCCCAGGAGTTCAAGGCTACATGGAGCTATGATTGTGCCACTGTATTCTGGCCTGGGTGACAGAGCAACACCATGTCTCTCAAAAGAAATAAAATAAATAAAAATAAAAATAAAAACAAAAATAAACGTAACTTAAGCCATAGGACAGATCAAATGCCACACAGACCAAAAGAATTGTACAATGACAATGAGCCCACCTAAGATTATGCATTTTCCTGCCTTGCCCTTATCTCAAACTATCCCCAGCCACCTCTCTCATCAAGCTTTAATCAAAGCAGTAGTTCACTTTGCCATAATCAAAGTTCAGCAGTATTGAAATCGCATGATTTGGCTGGGGATGGTGGCTCATGCCCGTAATCCCAGCACTTCGGGAGGCTGAGGCAGGTAGGTCACTTGAGATCAGGAGTTCTAGACCCGCCTGGCCAACATGGTGAAACCCTGTCTCTTCTAAAAATACAAAAATTAGCCAGGTGTGATGGCAGGCGCCTGTAGTCCCAGGTACTCGGGAGGCTAAGGCAGGAGAATCACCTGAACCCAGGAGGCAGAGGCTGCAGTGAGCTGAGATTGCACCACTGCACTCCAGCCTGGGTGACGGAGCGACACTCCGCCTCAAAAAAATAAAAAATAGGCCGGGCATGGTAGCTCACGCTTATAATCCCAGCACTTTGGGAGGCTAAGGCAGGTGGATCACGAGGTCAAGAGATCGAGACCATCCTGGCCAACATGGAGAAACCTTGTCTCTACTAAAAATACAAAAATCAGCTGGGTATGGTGGCACACGCCTATAGACCCAGCTACTCGGGAGGCTGAGAGGAGAATCGCTTAAACCCAGGAGACGGAGGTTGCAGTGAGCTGACTTCACGCCACTGCACTCCAGCCTGGTGACAGAGCAAGACTCCGCCTCAAAAAAAAAAAAAAGAAGAAGAAAAGAAAAGAAATGAATTAAAAATTTTTTAAAATAAAAGAAATCCTATGATTTTAGGCCCAGACTTCATTGTGTTGGGCTCAGAGAATTAGCACACTGCAGTTCTACAAAGATAATTTATAAAATCACAAGGGAGCTGCTACCAAATCATTTACCCCCAACCTTTCCAGGTTTTCAAGACCAATCTGAAACTAGTTAAAATTACCACAGACACTACTAACTACAACACAAATCAGGTATAAAGCTAAGATGCTCTCAGGAATGGGCTATCTGGGGACAAGCTGTCAATCTAGCAGCATTCTCACCTCCTCTTAGTGCTCTCCGAGCCCTTACTATGAGGATCAGCAAACACAAGCATCTGAGTAATGGCAATGGCCAGTACTTCTACAGCACTATCTGCCAGGGAGCCTTCTCTACACTCTAAGTATGTCTATGTTATTATCCGCACCACTACAGAGGAGGAAACCAGAGGACAGGGATCCTAAGTAACTTGCTCAGGATCACACAAGTAGTAAAAGGCAGAGCTGAGACTCAAATCCAGGCAGAGGTTTCAAAATCTGTGCCATTAGCACTTCAAGTCATTTATACAGAATTTGGCTTCTCCTAAAGCTCAAATATCCTAAAGACGGCTAAAATCCAGCAACCACAAAAGGGCATAATGAATGCCACAGAGTCAGTACTCAGCATCTTTTCAATAACTTTATGTACAACCCCAGCAAGTTTAGTTATTATTCCCAGTTTGCATTACATTAAAATCCCCAATACAAATGGCACAGTGACTGCACCAAGAAACATCAGCAAGAGAAGTGATTTAAAAAAAAAAGAGAGAGAAAGCAGGCACCAGAACTAAAACAAACAACAAAAATCCAGTAGTTAGTGGTCATAAAGTTAGTACAAAGGTTTAAGTTAGGGGTTGGCAAACTCTAGCCCATGGGCCAAATTTAACTTGCCCCGGTAGCTAAGAATGCACTTTACAATTTTAGATGGTTGGGAAAAACATGCACACATAAGAATGTGTGACAGAGACTACAGCTGGCCTGCAAAGCCTTAAAATGTTTACAGAAAAGTTGTTTACTTTAGATAAACAGCACCATATATATCTCAGAAACTCAAAGACCTCTCTTTATCCATTCAAATATATACATTTTTTTCTTTTGGGACAGGATCTTGCTCTGTCCCCCAGGCTGGAGTGCAGTGGTGTGACCCTGGCTCACTACAGCCTCGACCTCCCAGACTCATGCAATCCTCCCACCTCAGCCTCCCAAGTAGCTATGACTATAGGCGTGTGCTAACACACCCGGGCTAATTTTGTTCATTCTTTGTAGAGACAGGTCTCACTACGCTCAGCCCCATTCAAATATTTATTGAGTACTTACTCTGTGCCAGGCCCTATCTCAGGCACTGTAGATGTATCAGTGAGAAACTGTTTTTACATTCTAACTTAATAAAGGGTACTCAAAGTGACAACTCAGAAAGAGGAAACCAAGGTTCCAAGAGGAAGTGGTTGCAAGGCCCTTTGTAGGCAGATATTCCCACCTACCCAGCTTCTCTAGGGCCAAAGTTGGTTCTCTGGCTCTCCAAACCCAGGACCTAGCAAGGGTTAAAGGTATATTGCAGAGGGGAAGGCGGTGAACTGAAAAATGGCACAGTAAGCCCAAACATTCCTAGAATGGACTGTATAGGAGATTAACAATGGGCCATATGGTTATAGGTGCATACTCTTGAGTATGCCCAAAAAACTAAATTGTTGAATCTTCACTTGCTATGTACATACAAGTTAATGATAATGGTAAATACATTCCTGAAGTATCTGTAGGCCTACACACATGCTGATAATTCAGAGGGACTCTTTTTTTTTTTTCTTTTCTTTTCTTTTTTTAGACAGAGTCTCGCTTTGTTGCCCAGGCTGGAGTGCAGTGGCGCGGTCTCAGCTCACTGCAACCTCTGCCTCTTGGGTTCAAGCTATTCTCCTGCCTCAGCCTCCCGAGTACCTGGGCAACTGCCACCACACCTGGCTAATTTTTTGTATTTTTAGTAGAGACATGGTTTCACCATGTTGGCCAGGCTGGTCTCAAACTCCTGACCTTGTGATCCACCCACCTGGGCCTCCCAAAGCGCTGGTGTGAGCCACCGCACCCGGACTAAGAGGGACTTCTTTCGGGTAAGTAGATTTTCGCTAGGCTAGCACCCAGCTTTTATTGATCCCATGGTTCAGTAGAAATGCGTCCCAACTAGGTAACAATCAATATTGTTAAAAATCTTGTCTGATTCTCAGGAGGTAGTGTGAAACATGTTTAAGGCCTTCCATGTTGAAATCTGGTCCCACACCAAAGCCTTTGAAAATTAATAACAAAAATATGGCCGGGTGCAGTGGCTCACGCCTGTAATCCCGGCACTTTGGGAGACCGAGGCGAGTGGATCGCCTGAGGTCAGGAGTTGGAGACCAGCCTGGCCAACAGGGTGAAACCCTGTCTCTACTAAAAATACAAAAATTAGCTGGGCGTGGTGGTGGGCACCTGTAATCTCAGCTACTAGGGAGACTGAGGCAGGAGAATAGCTTGAACAGGGAGGCAGAGGTTGCAGTGAGCCAGGATCGCGCCATTGCACTCTAGCCTGGGTGACAAGAGCAAAACTCGATCTCAAAAAAAAAATGTTTTTAAGAAAGTACATGTGTATTTTTCACACACTTTACTCAGCCAAGCAACTAAATCTCTATTGTCTATGATTTATAAATCATGTCAATCAAGTCAAAAAATCAGTGACAACTATACGACTGAGGCCTTCCTCCCCCACTGTAAATCTGCCTATTTCAAAAGTTTCCGAGATGTTTTCTACAATGAAAAGCATTGTACTTAACAATTTGTTCCAGGCACAGTGGCTCACGCCTGTAATCACAGCACTTCGAGAGGCTGAGGTGGGAGAATCACCTGAGTCCAGGAGTTCTAGACCAGCCTGGGCAACACAGCGAGACCCCTGTCTCTCCAAAAACATTAGCTGGCCCTGGCGAATACACCTGTAGTCCCAGCTACTCTGGAGGCGGAGGAGGGAGGATCGCTTGTGCCTAGGGAGTCAAGGCTGCAGTGAGCCATGATCTCTCCACTGCACACCTGCCTGGGTGACAGAATGAGATGCCATCTTTAAAATAAAAATTAAAAAAAGATTTATACTACAGATTTACATCTGGTAAATGTATTCTTTTGTCTTTGCTTTATTTGTTGTGTGTGTGTGAATTTTAAATGTCTGGGATAAACGATCATTTATAAGCATTTAATAAAACAAAAACCCTTTGCTCCTCCTATTAAATAATAGCCTTACCAGCAACTCTTTCCAAACATGATACTATTATGAAACAAGATATCATGTGCCAAAGTTGTCCTGGGGAAGGCTTCACTCACATACAAATGGATGGATAATAGCATGTGAGAAACGAGGAGTTTCTCCACATGTCACAAACAGTATCTTCAAGTGCATGGTCACTGAAGAGTTAAAGTGACAGCAGGCTAGGCAGACCACAACAAAATCATTCCAGTCCACTCCTAATACCTAAAAACAAAGCTGGCTGCCTGCTCCGGAAAGATGGGAGTACCAAAAGAAACCAAACCCAAACATCCCGTAATAAAAACTCGTGACGACTTCCCTGTTTAGGGGCACAACGGGTTTCCTACTTCACTTCCTAAGTGTCAGGCCCTACAGTGGGCGAGCCAAGGTCTCCTCCCTCGGGAGGCTCGCGGACCTGGTGCAGGGGAAAAAACATGAACAAGACCTCAAAGATCTAAATGTAGGGAAGACTCCAATATAGAATTGAGCAGTCTGGAGAAAGAAAAGTTAATTCTGCCAGGAGTAGGGTAGGAGGGGTCGAGGGAGGTGTCCCAGAGGTGACTGTAGCTAGACCCTAGGGAGAGGGAAGGATTGGGGAGGGGTGAAGGAATCCTCCGAAAAGCTATGGAAAGTGACTGAGAAAGGAAGAAGCAAATCCACTGGGCGCCACCGCGCTCCCGTGTCCCGAGACGCCCCCGGCCCCGCCCATACTCCCTCCCGGCTCCCAGGGCGGGGGCCGCGGGGGAAGTAGGGGCGTAGGTGATGCTCCCCTCCCCGAGCCGAAGAGGCGGGGGGCTGCGGCTTCGCCCCTAGCCCGGCGACATCGGCATGGGGGCGACTCGGACCCCACCCAGCCCTCCGGGAGGCTGTGATGCCGCGCTCCACGCCCGCCACCGCGCGGCAGACAGCTCCCCACCGCACGCGGACACTCACTTTCTCGTGGAAGATGGACTCCATGTTTATTTGTCTGGAGCCAACGGCCCCCACACCAAACCACCCCCTCCAGCTCCGCCCCCTGTCCCTTCCCTCCGCCCACCCCGCCCCACCCTGGTCCCCCCGCCCACGTGCCGCACGCAGGCCAATCACCCGCGAGGATGCGAGTCACGTGAAGCAAAGAGCGAGTGAACGCCGGGGACACGTGACCTTGGTAGCGCGTCCTCCTAGCTTCTGTTAGCGGGCCTTCTGGGGGATGCTACATCGCCACCTGCTGTCTGGAGGATCTTCTCCGCTTCCCACCCATTTCTATGGTTTCTTAGGTTTCTGGGGGGAGGTCTGGACCACTCACCTGGGTTCGATATTCTTTTTGTTTTCCACTTTGTACTTTCTACTGTGTTCATATAACTATTTATTTTCTTTCTCCTCCTCCTCCACTGAAAATTTAGTAAGAAAAAGCCATCATTACATTCTCCCAAAACCTAGCACTTGTATAAAAATGATAGCTAGGCCGGACGCGGTGCCTCATGCCTGTAATCTCAGCACTTTGGGAGGCCGAGGCGAGCGGATCAACTGAGGTCGAGAGTTTGAGATCAGCCTGACCAACATGGAGAAACCCCGTCTGTACTAAAAATGCAAAATTAACTGGGCGTGGTGGCGCATACCTCTAATCCCAGGTACTTGAGAGGCTGAGGCAGGAGAATCGCTTGAACCAGGGAGGCGGAGGTTGCAGTGAGCCGAGATGGTGCCATTGCACTCTAGCCTGGACCACAAAAGCGAAACTCCGTCCCCAACCCCCCAAAAAAGGAAAAAAGTGATAGTTAATATTTATATAAGGCTTTCTATGAGCTAGGCCCTTTTCTAAATGCTTTGCATATATTATCGAATTTAATACAGCAAACTTTGATGTAGGTGTTGATGTTATTCATACACATGAGGAAACCGAGGCACGGAGAGGTTAAGAACAGCACAATGTCCAAGGTCAGATGGTAAGTTGCCTTGCCAGAATTCAAATCCAAGTGACTTGTTACCACTGTAGGTGTTCGGGCCCTTTAGAGGGAACTTAGAAGTCTCATAAATTGTGTGGGAGACGGGGAGGTAGCAGCGGTTTGATGAAACTTGAATGGAAGGATAGGTGCAGATCTTGCACCTTGAAACCAGATTAAGGTGTACTTTTTTTTTTTTTTTTTTTGAGATGGACCTCTCTCTGTCCCCCAGGCTGGAGTGCAGTGGCACAATCTCCCCACTCACTGCAACCTCCACTTCCTGAGTTCAAGTGATTCTCTTGCCTCAGCCTCCCAAGCAGCTGGGATTACTGGCACGCATCACGACGTCCAACTATTTTTGTGTTCTTAGTAGAGAAGAGTTTGTACCATGTTGGCCAGGCTGGTCTGGAATCCCCAACCTCAGGTGATCCACCTGCCTTGGCCTCCCACAAGTCCTGGAATTACAGGCGTGAGCCACCGCACCTGGCCAAAGTGTACTTTTAAAAGGATGTGGGGAGCTATATAAATATTTTAAAAGAAGACACGTGGTCATGTTTGCATTTTAGAAAGATCACTGGCTGCAGAAAAAAAGCAGTTGCTGTTGAAGGACTCTTCGGAGAGATGACGCTGGTTTGGACTACAGTGGTGTCTTAAAGATGGAAATAGGCCATTCTGAGAGATTATTTGGACGTAAAGAGACTCAACAGAACGTGGTGATGATACGGCTTCGACCAGTGGAAGAATGCTAGGGTTTTCGTTTTGAGTCGAATTACATAAAACGACATGGACAAACGTGGAGTGGTTTTAAGGAGCATAGTGTTTAATAGGCAAGAAGGAAGGGAGAAGAAAGAAAGAGGAAGCTCCCCTGTAGACACAGAGGGATGGGGGCTCCAAAGCCAAGAGAGGAGACCCCGAGAGTAGGGGAGATACCAGCCAATTATGTGAGGAGGCTGCAGGAGGCGGTGTCTGATTTGCATAGGGCTCAGGGGACTGGTTTGACCACGCATGTCATTAATGTAGCCCTCTAAAAAAAACTGGCCCTCCCACCCTAGCTTTTTAATACGCGAATGCAGGGCGCCACGATGTTCTACACATGTGGGGATATGCAGGGGTGGCCATGTTGCCAGCACATGTGAGAGCAAGGACAAGGGGACAATGGTGGGAATCGCCCTGTTGGTGGACCCAGTTTCTAACTGCCAGCATTTGCATATTAAAGGTTGCCAGCTTGGGTCTAACAGCCAGGGCTTTCATGCTAGACAGGAAACATTTCTGGAACTGCTTCAAAGGAGACAAAAACTTTTTAAGGACCCCTTTTCCTCTCTATCTGCCTAAAATAATTTCTTAATTACGCCTACCACAGTGAGGGATTGGGGAACGCAGGAGACAGAAATGTGAAGGTGACTTCTGGGTTTGTGCCCTGGGCAGCCACTGTGACAGGAGTGATATTGAAAGCAGAAACAAGGGAGGAACAGCAAAGTTTTGGGAAGAAAATAAGATAGAGTTTACATTTTGGAGATAATTTGAAATGTCTATGGACATTCAAGTAATTATGTTGAGTAATGGTTGGATACCAGGTCTGAAGTTCAGGAGGCTGCTTTGAACTCAATGAGGAATTGTCATTTAAAAAAAAGGTAACTAAGGCTGGTGTGGTGGTGCACGCCTGTAATCCCAGCACTTTGGGAGGCTGAGGCAGGCAGATCTCTTGAGGCCAGGAGTTTGAGACCAGCCTGGCCAACATGGAGAAACCTCATCTCTACTAAAAATACAAAACTTAGCTGGGCATGGTGGCTTATGCCTATAATCCCAGCTACTCAGGAGGCTGAGGCAGGAAAATCGCTTGAACCCAGGAGGTAGAGGTTGCAGTGAGCCAAGATTGTGCCATTGCGCTCCAGCCTGGACAACAGAGTGAGACTGTGTCTTTAAAAAAAAAAAAAAAAGTAACTGAAACCATAGGAGTGAATAAAATCATTTTAGGGAAAAGGAAGTGCTTGAGAAGAGGGCTACAGCTGAGCCCTGAGGATAGAGAAGCAATAGCCAAGGAAGAGGGAGAAAAAGCAAGAAAGTGTGACATTGTGGAATGCCTGGGCAGGGGACGCTTCAAGGGGTAGTCAGTTTCAGTTGCTGCCAGTAAGTCAAGCAATACAAGGACTTATAAGAGGCCACTAAATTTTGTTGGTATGGAGACAATTGGTGACTTTGGGGACTGCAGGTTCAGAGGAGCAGAGGGGGCAGTGAGAGGTAAGGGAATGGAGACTGCCAGAGAGGACCAGGTGCTGAAGGAGAGGATTCGGTACCATTTATTGAGCATCTCTGTGTGCAGAGTTCACAGCCTTGTATGGGGAAAAGTCCATGTTCTTAAGAAATTGTGTGGCCTACCCAGGGAAATAAATCATAGTCTCATGAAGTGAAAAAAATTGCAAACCACCTTTTCTGTTTTTTTGTTTTTTTTTTTCTTTTAATTGTAGTTGATGTCTTTCAAATGAATTAATGAAGTCAAAGGTCTTAGTCCTTTTGGGGCGCTATAACAAGATATCTTAGAATAATTTATAAACAGAAATGTATTACAGATCTGGAGGCTGGGAAGTCCAAGATCAAAGCTCTAGCAGATTTAGTGTCCGATGAGGGCCCATTCCTCATAGGTGGTGCCTTTTTTGTGTCCTCACATGGTGGAAGGGGAAAAGGGGCAAACAAGCTTCCTCTCTGTATAAGGGCACTAATCCCAGTCACAAGACTTGGCCTTATGATCTGATCCATCTCCCAAAGGCCCCACCTGTTAAACCAACACACTGGGGATTACACTTCAACAAATGAATTTTGGAAAGATACAAACATTCAGATCATAGCACCAAGTATCTGGGAATCATTTTTTATTCTCTTCCCACAACTTCTCCACATCACCCCTTATTCCAGTCAGTCCTCAAATGCTACAAATCCACTCCTAACTCTCTCTCGCCCTTGTCTTCATTGCTACTACTTAGTTCAAGCCCTCTTGCTATCTTGTGTAGTCCAGTCCAAGGATCTTTGAATTGGTCTTCTGATTCCAGTCTCAATAGGTCTAATTCATGGTGCTGTCAGTGATCTTCCAAAAATGCAAATCGTACAAGATTTTCTTTCGTTTAACAAGTATAACTGTGTATCAGGCCCTGGGACTATAACCATGAAAAAGACAGACAGTCCCACCTTCAGGGGACTTACATTGGCAGGGATTCTTAAATAATTACACAACTCTTACTTCAAAATCCTTCAGTGACGGCTGGGTGCAGTGGCTCATGCCTGTAATCCCAGCACTTTGGGAGGCTGAGGCGGGTGGATCACCTGAGGTCAAGAGTTCAAGACCAGCTTGGCCAACATGGTGAAACCCCATCTCTACTAAAAATACAAAAATTAGCTGAGCGTTGTGGTGGGCACCTGTAATCCCAGCTACTCGGGAGGCTGAGGCAGGAGAATGCTTGAACCTGGGCAGCAGAGGTTGCAGTGAGACGAGATTGCACCAGTGCACTCCAGACTGGGCAATAAAGTGAGACTCTGCCTCAAAAAAAAAAAAAAAAATTCCTTCAGTGACTTCCTATTGCCATCCTATTGCTGGCCTGAAAAGCTCTGTGATCTGGATCAACCACCTGTCCTGTTCTGTTCTCCCCAGATTCTCTCTGCCCCAGTCACTCCAGACTCTAGTCATACTAGCTTCTTCCTTTTACTTCTGGAAAGTTCACTAAGGAAAAGTCTTTTGTGCCACCGCTACACCTTGAGCATGCCTACGTTAAAGCACCATTACATCATACTGGAAGTATTACTTTATATACTACTGAACTAGCAGCTTTTGAGGGGCAGAGGAATCTTACTTTTTTTTTTTTTTTTTGAGACAGAGTCTTGCTCTGTCACCCAGGCTAGAGTGCAGTGGTACCATCTCGGCTCACTGCAACCTCCGCCTCCTGGGTTCAAGGCATTCTCCTGCCTCAGCCTCCCGAGTAGCTGGGACTATAGGCGCCCACCACCATGCCTGGCTAATTTTTTTGTATTTTTAGTAGAGAGTGGGTTTCACCATGTTACCCAGGATGGTCTTGATCTCCTGACCTCATGATCTGCCTGCCTTGGCCTTCCAAAGTGCACGAATCTTACTCTTTAGGTCAAGGGTTACTACAGAGCAATGAATTAATGCATGAAGTTTTTTTGATTGACTGGCACAAAAAAATACCAATAATTCAGTAGCAGAGAGAGAAGTTACTGAGCTAATCAGGAAAGACTTCATGGAGACAGAAAAGACCAAATAGATGCACTTCTAGTACACTTCCTATGTCATCTTAGGCTACTCACCTTTTGTCTAATCTTCATTGAAATCTTGTGTTGGCCAGGCATGGTGGCTCAAATCCTAGCACTTTGGGAGGCTGAGGCAGGCAGATCACCTGAGATCGGGAGTTCGAGACCAGACTAGTCAACATGGAAAAACCCGATCTCTACTAAAAATACAAAATTAGCTGGGTGTGGTGGCATATGCCTGTAATCCCAGCTACTCGGGAGGTTGAGGCAGGAGAATCACTTCAACCTGGGGGGCAGAGGTTGCAGTAAGCCCAGATCACGCCATTGCACTTCAGCCTGGGTGACAAAGTGAAATTCCATCTCAAAAAAAAAAAAAAAAAAAAAAAGGCTAAGCGCGGTGGCTCACGCCTGTAATCCCAGCACTTTGGGAGGCCAACGCGGGCGGATCACAAGGTCAGGAGATCGAGACCAGCCTGGCTAACACGGTGAAAACCCATCTCCATTAAAAATACAAAAATTAGCCGGGCGTGGTGGCGGGCGCCTGTAGTCCCAGCTACTTGGGAGGCTGAGGCAGAACAATGGTGTGAAACTGGGAGACAGAGGTTACAGTAAGCCGAGATCGTGCCACTGCACTCCAGCCTGGGGGACAGAGTGAGACTCTGTCTCAAAAAAAAAAAAAAAGAAAAAGAAAAAAAATCTCGTGTTAACAAGAGACATTGCATAGAGATATTTCCATCTTCTTGAACACTGTACCTATTAAATCCAAACTGGCATGAATTTTGTTACCCAAGACGAAATACTTTAACAGAATTTCAAATGTTGGGCATTTTAAAAATTATGCGTATTAAGTATTCAGACTTGCAACACAAATCAGCGGTAACTAAAGGGTATTGTTTCACTGTAATCTTACTCCTCCTAAATTCAATCCTACCTAAAGCAAATTTAATAAAATGTGACTTCCAAGAAGAGGTAGTAGAACTTGGCTATTTATTTTATTTATTTATTTATTTATGACGGGTCTCACTCTATTGCCCACGCTGGAGTGTAGTGGCGCAATCTTGGCTCACTGCCAACCTCTGCCTCCCAGGTTCAAGCAATTCTCCTGCCTCAGCCTCCTAAGTAGCTGGGATTACAGGGATGCACCACAATGCCTAATTTTTGTATCTTTAGTAGAGATGGGGTTTCACCATTTTGGCAAGGTTGGTCTCAAACTCCTGACCTCAAATAATCCACCCACCTCGGTCTCCCAAAGTGCTGGGATTACAGGGGAGTCACTATGCCCGGCCATGTTTTTAAAAATTGGTAACTAATCTTGATGATATTGTGTCATAAAAAATGAATCAAGAGAGAATCCAATTTACTATTACAGATGTTGGCATTAGCAATTTATGTTTCATAAAAAATACTACACATATTTCCAGGAAAGGGAGGTAGAAAAAAATACATACAACAGCATTGTGTTGAAACTCTCCATATATCCCTTAAGGACAAAAGACTTAGGTGTAATATTGCTCTCAATAAAGTATATATGCTTGAAACAAACCAAAGAAAACAAAAGAAATACAACCTAATGTTTCTGATTAGTGCTATTTTTGTCCTTTCTAAAAATATTCTGCTCCTCATAATTGATTACAGATTTTTCAAGTATTATTCATCAATCTGCTTTTTTTCTTTTTTGAGCCGGAGTCTCGCTCTGTTGCCCAGGCTGGAGTGCAGTGGCGCCATCTCGGCTCACTGGAAGCTCTGCCTCCCGGGTTCACGCCATTCTCCTGCCTCAGCCTCCTGAATAGCTGGGACTACAGGCACTCGCCACCACACCTGACTAATTTTTTTGTATTTTTAGTAGAGATGGGGTTTCACCGTGTTAGCCAGGATGGTCTTGATCTCCTGACCTCATGATCTGCCCGCCTCGGTCTCCCAAAGTGCTGGGATTACAGGCTTGAGCCACTGCGCCTGGCCCATCAATCTGCTTTCATATATTGAAGGCAAAGGAATATTTTTAAAAGATATAGTTTATTTACTTCTCTATTGTTTTTATTTTATATTTTATCTTATTTTTTGACACAGGGGCTCCCCGTGTCTTCCAGACTGGAGTGCAGTGGCACGATCACAGTTCATTGCAGCCTCATCCTCCACAGGCTCAGGTGACCTCCCACCTGAGCCTCCTGAGTAGCTGGGACTACAGGTGTACCCCACCACACCCAGGTAATTTTTGTATTTTTAGTAGAGACGGGGTCTTGCCATGTTTTCCAGGCTGGTCTCGAACTCCCGGGCTCAAGCCATCTGCCCACCTTGGCCTCCCAAAGTGCTAGGATTGCAGACATGAGCCACCTTGCCGGCCTGCTGGTGTTTTTTAGAATCATCTCAGTAACTAGTACCTCAAGAGGTTATACTTTTTATTTTTTGTGGCTTTTTGTAACTCTTGTACTATATCTGTACAATTTAAAAGTATATGATTTGAACCACAATGAGCTGCCACTTCACATCTGTTATGATAGTTATTATTTTAAAAAAACTAAAAAATTAAAAAGAGACTATCATATGATTCAGCAATCCAGTATCTGGGTATTTATCCAAAAGAATTGAAATCACATAGAGATATGTGGACCCTCACATTCATTGTACCATTGTTAACAACAGCCATTATGAGGAAATAACCTAAATGTCCATCAATGGATGAACAGATACAGAAAATACATGCAATGAACCATTATTCAGCCTTCAAAAAGAAAGAAATCCTGCAATATGTAACAACATGGATGAACTCTGAAGACACTGTGCTAAGCAAAATAAGCCAATCACAGGACAAATATTGCATGATTCCATGTAACATTCCATGAGTTATCTAAAGTAGTCAAACTCATAGAGTAGAATGGTGGTTACCAGGGCCTGGAGTCGGGAGGGCAGAAATGGGAAATGGCTAATTAATGGGCATGAAGTTTCAATTATGCAAGGTAAGTTCTAGACATTTGCTGTACAACACTGTGCTTATAGTTGACAATACTGTATTGTACCTTTAAGATTTTGTTAAGAGGCAGATTTCAAGTTGTGTTTTTTGTTTGTTTGTTTGTTTGTTTTTTTGT